>NW_010170870.1:799-2941 GCF_000695765.1 Mesitornis unicolor | reverse complement strand
TCTGTGATTCTGTGATTCTGTGAACTGAAAGGGATGTATCCAGGCAGATGCCTTTCTGTAACTATAGCCGTATTAAAATCTACCTGAGGAGGATTTACTGAGTAGAGCCAGAAGCTGCTAAGATGACTTCAGCGTGAACATCGATCAGCTAGTGACTGTAGTCCCTCATCTCTCTGATCCATACCAGAGCTGCTCCTTGCAGAATAATTCAAGCTGAATTACCCACACAGCAGCTTACCCAGGATCTCCTCTGAGTCTGGTACTACGTCCTGCATCAATTTCCCTTCAGATTTCTCCTCTCTGTAACAAGATTCCTCTCAAAGTCACCAGGACAGGGAAAGTGAGAAGCAAGCAGAGAAGTTTGTCCACACCTTTTGCTATAAAAAGAAGACCCTGACTCACAGTATTTCAATACATCTTAATGGAAAGATATGTGGAGCTCAGTTTTTGTCTTAGGCAGACTTCTGGCACATTGAGGCACATCTGTGTGCACCCTAGTTTTTCTGCTTTAAGAGTCCATTTCCTGATGTCTCTGTTTAAAACACAGCAAGCAGGTCAGCTTCACATGACAGATCAAAGCCTCCTTCACAAAGACATTCTACATACGATCCGTGTGGTTTTTAAGAAAGTTTAGGGGAGCATTTCCTGCAGTGTGGGGTAACTGACATCAGTGATCATGTCTACGGGTCCTACTATCCTCTGCTTTCCTCCTTTCCTCTTTCCTGTTCTTATTAATGCCATAACTTGCTTTGATTTTAACCAATGCAAAATAATTAATTCTTTGAATCAATGCAATCAGCAGGGCTGTGGCAAAACACTTTGATGCCCAGCCAGGCTGTCAGTTCAGTGTCAGTTCTTTCCTCCCAGATAAAACTCCGCGAGGGATGGCCTGGGTTCTTTGGAAGAGCACATAAAGATTTTATGGCTGAACCCCGCTGACAACAGATATTTAAAATAATGTTCTTGATTCCATCAGAGTATTCGCCATAATTACGCTGTCATTCTTATCTTCACTAGCTACTAGTTTGATTCTGGGCTTTTGTTCTTTAGACCACTGTGGATATTGCACCTTGTGTATTGTTTTGAAAGCACAAGACACTCAAATGAACTGCCTGCATATACAAATATGATGTTTCCATGTGCAAATGACAACAAATCCAAGAACTATGAGCATAAATGATAGTGCAAGTAAAATGATTCTTCTGTTAATCAGAGGATACATTTGATTCTTCATTGAAAACAAAGCTCTGTGAAGTTTGCCAGAAATTTGCCATTTAATCACCAGCACCACAGTTGAAGACTTTTGGCAGCTTGAAGAAGAAAGTAACATGAGAATCAGAGGCAAATATAAATACAATTTGAAATGGAGGGGGAAAAAAAAGAAAAAGAAAGAAAAAAGAGACCAAGCATAATCACTTCTCTGTGCTTTGAAGTTTTCCCAGTGCTATGCTATAAACAGTTGTAAAAATCCCACTATTCGTTTTCTTTCCTTGGTAGGGGCATTAGAAAATGAACTGTGTGGAATTTAAAACTGAGAGTGTCAACTTTGAAAAATACAAAAGATTTTGAAGAAAAAGTCAAGATCTCAACTATAAATCCATGAGATCCTTCTGTGAAAGATTAAGTCAATCACAAAGATGCTTGACAAGCTCTGAATTCCAGAATTGCTGAAATCAAACCCACACTGAGGAAGCAACTGTGAAGATAGCTCATATATCTATAGTGAACTGAAGCAACTGGCAAGCCACTGTTTTGGTAAATCCGAAATCAAAAGAGAAATCTTGGTTCTGTTATGAGTCAAATTCAGTTTTTTAACTGTTTTTTAATTACGTGGGAATTTCTGAATAGAAGAGGCCAAACCTTAAGTAAGTGTAAATAGACTCAGTTCCACAGCCTTTCACCAGAGGAGCATCAGTTAAGAATCTTGTCCACTGCATTTAGACTAAACCTCTCTGTAGAGCAACCTCCAAATAGCATTTATCCTTCACAATTCATATTCATAAAATTTTAATGAATGCTCATTGTTTTTCCACCTTTAGGTCCTTTTTCCTAATACGCTTTTGGCCTACAAGGATTTTAGAGCAAGCTGAGCTCACATTTAAATGTCAGATAGACCTTCCATCTCCGCCACCAGCCATGTCA
>NW_010170870.1:0-768 GCF_000695765.1 Mesitornis unicolor | reverse complement strand
GAACAGTTGTGGCTGTTCTGGGGTCTGAACAGGAAGCAGACTCAGCTGAAAATCTGACTTCAAATGTGGTTTTTTTCCCAACTTCTTTGAAGAGGAGTAAAAGAAACCCCAATTGAAGGCAGCAAGCAAGCCACTGAATAAACTACTTTTGTTCTTTACGGTTTGGACACATTCAAAAAAGTAACTCATTGCAGTTCTATCTCTCCCTGATAATGAATGGAAATTGTATGTAAAAGGAAAGATACCTACCTCCGAATATAAAATTAATTACTAGAAGTTGGGAAGGGGGTCACTGAACACTTGTTTTAGCATTCTGATTTTTTTTTTAGAGACAGAACCACCTGTAAAAAGCTCATATAAAATACGTTTTTGCCAAGCTATCAAAGGAAAAAAAACTAACTATATTTGCAGAGCATTCCCAATTTCATAATTATTCATTTGTTCATTATCTCACAAGGCACAGGGACTTCAGAAAATGAAAATGCTCAAGTTGTTGTCAGTTGCCAGCAGAATAACCCAAGGTTCCAGGAACAACAATTTAAAGAGGAAAGCCAAATGTGCGTACGTCTGAGGCTTTTCAGCTGTGTTCAGTCCTCTGCACTAACACAGATACAGCCAAGTTGCATGCTGCATGATGGCAACCAGATCACCAGTGCACACAGGTCATCGCTGCGTGACTCGGTGGGGGCATTACGAGGTGGTTTTGCCTCTTTCTAAAGAACTGTGTGTTGGCTGTCAGTATTACAGAATCACAGAATCACAGAATCA
>NW_010170869.1:0-2119 GCF_000695765.1 Mesitornis unicolor | reverse complement strand
GTCCCTTCCAACCCAACACATCCTGTGAGTCTATGATTCTAACTGAGAGATAAACTGAGTATGTGTATAGCCAAATAAAAGCAGATTTAAAAAAAAACCCAAACATGCAGAGAACAGGAATGACTTGAAACTCAGTCAAAAGTACCTTTCATTTGTGATGCTGGAGCACAATATTTTTAAACCTGAAAATAAACAATTTCTCAGGCTTTGTAATATTCAAATGCCTATGTTTCATGCAGCTGTAGCCACCAGATAAAAGTTTCTAAATTTAAGCAAAAGAAAAAGCTACAAGAGCCTCTGGTTTTGTTTAATTCACTCCCACTCTTTCTTTACTTTTTGGTAAGGCAGATCAGTTTGCTGTCCGAGGATGGGATCAGTGCTTCCAGGAGCAGTGTGGGGCAAATCAGCTTGGGCAGCTCACGAAAATGAGCTTTAAGATGGGGCAAGAACTTATACACCACACCAGGCAGTAATCACCTTGCAATCCTCCGTGCCTGAAGAGGAGTGGTCTTCATGAAGCAGCAATTCAGAAGAGAAACCCAGTGTAAGTGCTCTGAATCACTCTCCAGAGTGGTTATTAATAGTAATTATTAATAACTGATCATTAATGATAATTATAATTATCAATAATTGGCATAATAACCTTTCTTCTGCCAGCTGCAGAGGCTGGATGTGAACCACTTTGCTATTTAATGGATGGAGAGAAGGGAGTACAAGACTTAGAGCAGTAAGGCCTTGCACTTCCTCTAGGTCACTTCTCTGTACCAAACAAAATACAGATTTTTTGTATTTAAGGAAAAAAAAGGGTTATTTCTGTCCTAGTTTGAGCTAAACAGAATTTCCTAATTTTCTATTTAGTGATTTTACTTTTCAGCTCAGTCTCTTCTAAGTGGCTGAACTTGCTGGAACTAAAGGCATTGTTTTTCCAGACAAGGTGCACTGCTACAAGTGATCGTCACAAGGCCACTGTCTCACCATGGGTGCTGTGTCTGCACCTACAGGGGGGAGCAGACCCAACCCTGCCCAACGAGGTACTGCATCCCACACACGCCAGACTCAGTGGAAAGCCCAGGGATCACCAGGGTCTCAACCCTTCTTTCTTGGACCCTTCCTTCTGTCTCGACCCCTTCAATGGCCCAAGTCCAAGCAGACCCTGCTGCTTCGGCTGCCTCTGATCCTGAGCCCTGTGTTCCTGCATCAGCTCCCACTGCTGCTGGCTCCACACTGGGACTTTGCCAGTGCTCCCAGAGCCTCTGGGGACGTCATCGTCACTGGGGGAGGATTTTATATTGGTTTTGTAGATATATTTATACATATCTGTACATATTTCATTATTTTCCTATTTACATTATTATCCTGTAGTATCAGTATTATTGTTTTATTAAACCTGTTAAGTTTTATTTTCCAACCCATAAAGTCTCTCTCCCTTCTTCTCTTTTCCCTTCCCTTCTGGGGAGGGCACAGGGGTTAACAGAGAGCGTCTGGCCAGGATTCAGTGGGCAGCCCAGCCCTAAACCATGACAATTCCTACCCCATGTTTTCCACCTTGCCTATTGCATCGCCAGCTTGGTTAGCAGGACTGCTGAAACCCATCAGAACGTCAGAAGATTTTTAAAAGATATCACAGCGCCTGGAATATCCTACCTTCTCTTAATCCCTGTGTGCAAAAAGCACCCTCAGCTAAAGCTCAGAAGCCTCAGTGGCTCAGAAAATGTCTAGCCAGGTAGAGAGGAATGTGTTGATTTTATTTATCCTCCAGACAGAGGGACCTTCACCTCTGTATTCTTGCTTTTGTTTGCAAAACAAACCCACTAGCGCTTTTACTTACCAGGGTGAAGTCCCAGTGTGGTCCCGGAGTCAGAAAAGTGAAGGAGCTGCCCCGTCTGAGAGGGTACCTGCGAGCAGAAAAAAAAAGGAATAAGGTAAACAACGTAGAGGTTGCTGTAGCAAATTATAAACTACATTGGATTTTTTCTTTGATGGTATCATGCATCTTTAGCTCTTAGCACAAAAGTCGCAAAGATAACGATGTAGCACAATATTTGGGAAGGAGAGACCAAAAGCATTGTCAGTATTCCCAGTGACGATTACAGGTCACAGAATCACAGAATATGAGGAG
>NW_010170868.1:0-2761 GCF_000695765.1 Mesitornis unicolor | reverse complement strand
TGGGGTTGTTCCTGCCCAGATGCAGGACTCGCATTCATTCATTGCACTCGTTCATTCTCTTTCTTTACCTATTTCTGCTTTTTTTTCCTCATGGCTTTTCCTCAGTGTGCAGCTTTGCTGTGTTGTAACTCAGAAATATCCGTGCTGCATGCTGGTGCAATGCTTAATTTTTGATTATTTTTTTTTCAAATGGAAACTTTATCCATATATTAACTTAGAAATAATGATTCATTCGGGATGAAGCTGCTGGGGACAAGAGCACTGCATTTTCCATGCCTTCTTTTCCCCCAGCCAGGAGGTTTGAAAGGCCACCTAAGCCACTGTATAAAGGACAATTCTAGATCCTGTTTTGGGTGAACTTGTAAAACACGTCAGGTAAAAATGTCCTTGGTCCAGCTCTGTTGAGATCCAGGGACGTTCACCGCTAGAGGACTCCCTCTGCCCGCTGTGGGCTGTGCGTTCACAGCCGGTGTCAGTCAGGAGCTTCACCGGATCTCCTGTAACGAAGGATTAATTTCCACTCCATGGTGCACTCTGTGAAAGGAAATTCGAAGGACAGCTCTCATGTTAACTGCCTTATGCTGCCATTTAATGGTCAGGGAATGGGTTTTACTTTAGCAGCAGCAGAAGAAACGCTCAAAATTGGGCATTATAAATGGCTCCAAGTGTCACCAGGGACCTCTGAGGCTCACCTGGGGAAGCCAGTGAAGCCTTCACCCCTGTGTTGGTTGAGGATACCCAGCAAGATTCCTGTGACTAAAACTCATCGTTCCCAGAGGTGTTGGAGCAAAACGCCGAGCGTGGGGTGATGCTGGTTTAGTTCTGATCTCGGGTTGGCTTTCTGGTACTTGGGGCTATCATCATGCCTTTTGCTAGGGAAAGGAAGCTTGTTGGTGAGCTTATTGCTCTGAACTTCATCGAGAGACAGCTCTGAGGTGGTGCTTGTGCCTGGCTGCTGTGCTTGGTGATGGTCCCGTGAACCCCTGTTGTTTTCCTTTCTGCAGGAGCTAAGTGTGGCTCTGTACAGGCATCTCCTTGGCCTTCAGGAGAGCGAAGGCAGCCTGGACCAGCCCGCAGCTGGAAAGGATCTGAACCTTCTGTGCTGTGACATCGATCCGGTGCTGATAGAGAGGGCTCAGCAATGCAGCCCTTTTCCCACCTCCATATCCTTTGCCAACCTGGACATCATGGACTCGGGTGCCAGGGAGCCTTTCCTGAGCTCCTACCTGGGCCGTTTTGGCCGTTCCACCTTTGACATTGCTTTTTGCATGTCTGTGACCATGTGGATCCACCTGAACCACGGGGACAGTGGCCTGGTGGAGTTCCTGGCCTTCCTCTCCTCTCTGTGCGAGTACCTGCTGATCGAACCCCAGCCGTGGAAGTGCTACAGGGCGGCCGCGCGCCGCCTGCGGAAACTGGGCAGGAACGACTTCGATCACTTCCGATCTCTCGCTATCAACGGGGATATGGCAGAGAGGATCACGCAGATCTTAACGAGGGACTGCGCCATGGAGCTGGTGCGTTGCTTCGGGAGCACCAGCTGGGACAGGAGTCTCTTGCTTTTTAAATCGAATGGCTCAAATCACGAGGGCAGGGAGTCTTCCAAACAGGAGATGTGACTGATAAACGGCCTCTCGCATTCGTGAATTCATAGGCAAGGAGGTACTTGCTGTTTAGAGGCAGAGCTAGGAATTCCTAAATCCCTACAGGGACCAGACCTTGGCCTCCCTGGGGAGCTTGAGGCAAGTAATGTCCTTGTGATTTTTATGTTTTCCTTCTTTCCATCTGGAAAACAGTGGCAGTTTTAATCCACCCTGTGGGTTCTGAGCTTGCTGTTCCTAGAAAGTGCTCTTGAAATCAAAGTTGCTACATACACGTGTCCTGTGTGTGCCAAGAATATTCCCTGAAGAAGAGAGGAGATGCCTTTATGGTCCCCGGAGCTTCTCAAGGACAGGGATCATTTCTGTTGACCTGTGTGCTGTGCTGTTTGTTCTGCTTCTTGTCATGTTTTCTGTGTAAAGTACTCTTGGAAAACATATAACCTGACTTACCAGCTGTGGGCAAGTGAGTTGGATCATTTTGCAGAGCATTTGAAGATGCCCCATCCCTGGAATCATTCAAGGCCAGGTTGGACAGGGCTCTGAGCACCTTGGTCTGGTGGGAGGTGTCCCTGCTCACTGTAGGCTTGGACTGGATCAGCTTTAAAGGTCCCTTCCAATCCAAACCATGCTGTGATTTGTGATATCGGTCAAGCTTTGCAGATGGGGCTCTCCTGGGGTGTGCTTTGGAGATTGGCAGTGGTGTGATCCTTCCGTAGAGAGGGGTTTCTGTGGTAGGATGTGTGTTGATTGAAGTGTATAATAAAACGAGTGCTTTTTGTAATAACAGCCTTGAAATAAAAATGACTTAATTTTATCATAGATACTCTGAGTTTTTAAATCTTGCTTTTTGTTCACATTGTTTTCAATGCCTAAGCGGTCTGGGGTAATTGAGTTCATAATTTGGCTGTATTTACAGGCTCAGATGAGACTTGAGGAGAAAATATTTGGGTTTCCCAGCAGGGGTCCTGAGAGCTCTTCTTTGGCTCAGCTGCAAACCAATGTCCCTTCCCTGGTGGCCGTTAATTTTCTTAAAGAAAACTTTCAAACCTGGGTTTCCCTCACTGTCCCTGTGGGAGTGGAAGGAGAACCAATTTGCCATGTATTTTCCTGAGGGTTCACCCGAGAACCTGATCTCACAGAATCACAGAATGGCTCGGTTG
>NW_010170867.1:12993-35710 GCF_000695765.1 Mesitornis unicolor | reverse complement strand
AAATCTATTTATTTTTATAAATTAAATAAAATAAATTATGGGACAAATGAAAATGATAATTTGCAATGCTGATATAATGGGATACTCAGATTGCTTGAATTAGACTGCGTGGGAAGAGATTTTGAAAAGCATCCTTACAGTTATCTGGAACTGAAGGGCTTATGTCTGGGTTCCTGAATGCCAGGGAATTTTGTTTCTTCTGTCGAGGGAGATTTTTTTTTTAAATTTTCTTCCTTTCTCCGTATGGTTCCTCCCTTAAAACAACTGCATAGGATTTGTGAATCCGATGGAAAACTCTGAAGAGAATGCACAAATATTGTTGAATCCCCAGGTTGAGACTCAGATGTTCTTGAGTTGAAGAGGTGGGACTGAAACTGTGAGATACTGGAAGCGTAGAATTTTAGAGCTTTGTGAGACTGTTTTAAGATACCTGTGTAAAGTTTCATATAAAAACACAGGTAAATACATTTATTTTTCCTGTCATTGTAGAAGAAAAGGGATCAGAGCCTCAAAAAAAAAATGTAAAGTTTAGCATTTACAAATCTCTGAATAACCGTCAAGAAAAAATTGTGTTGAATGCTTTTTCCTGTCTTACATTCAGATCCAAAACATAAGTAGTTTATAGTTTGTGTGTGCTCAGGTTGCTCTGTACCTTAGTTCTGTGGAATCATATTATAAAGGTACAGAATTGATATACAAGTTAAAATAAAAAACTAAAAGTGGATTTTTAAATGCAAAGGCAAAGCAACTCAAGGTAATGGACACCTGCGCTTAGTAGTAGGTTACATGAAATAATGTCCGCTCACTTGTCTGAGGGTCACACCTCGCTCTTTATGAATACATATGGAGTCACAGAAAACCTTTCTGAATATTTATCCTAGGCATTGTGGAAGACGGCATTTGGTTGATAACTCACCAAAATAAAATAAACAGCTCTTACAGGGTATGCAAAAGCCATGAACAGTATGCTTTATGCTATAGATCACACACAAGGACAACTAACTCTTATGGTCTTTTGTTTGACTGGCTTAAAAAAAGCACCTTAATTGTCCACCAGGAGAATCCAGGAACGGGATAAACAGCGGCTTGATCGAGTGCAACCAGAAGAAGAACTTCAGTGGCCAAAAAAAATTCAGGAAGATGAAAAGCAAAAAAGAGAAGAAATAACCAAGAAGAAGGAAAACGAAGATAAGGGGAAACAAGAAATGCAAGAAAAACTGAGTAAGCTTTTCCAACCACATCAAGAGCCAGTCAAGCCAGCTGTCCAGGCTCCTTGGTCAAATGCAGGTAGAGGAGAAAAGTCAAGAAATGCTGTTGCACATGCCTCTTGAAGTATTGTTTTCTATTTTGTCTTTCCATTTAATACAGAAGAATATTCTGTTTCAAGATGGGATTACTAGTTTTATTAAAGTAAGTCATTTATAGATTGAGCTCTAGACTCCAAAAAGTTGTTCTTTTAGGCTTCACTAATCTTCATAAAAGTATTGTGCTTAGCAGAGTGTAAAGCACAGTTGATGAGACTTACAGTGCCAACTAAAGGGAGAATCTCAGCTGTAATTTGTTTTAAGATCTCAATGCAAGATGTCAAAAATTTGTTTCTGTACTTTCCTTTATAATTCTTGTCTTGATGTCGAATATATACCTTGGGATTTTTTGGAGTAGTAGCAATATGTTATTTAGTTACTCTTTTTCCTCTTCTGCCTTCCCCGTGCATGTTGTTGACTGAACAAATGAACTGAATTCTAAGATTTAATCTCATTTTTTTCTGCTATGCACACATTCACTTTCAGATGAGAGCCTTTCCTCTGCATTATAACCTAATTTTTTGCCCATACTGGGAATCATGGTTCCCCCTTAAGTGGCTTTGATACATACACAAGAGAACTGATTTTGAATGTAATATTTGTTTAAATATTTGATCAAAAGATTGCATAAAGGGGAAATTATCTTCTATCTTTTAGCCCAAATGTAGAATTGACTTAATCTAATATGTCCTCTTGCTAGGTTTTACTTGTGCAGAGGGCACTTTTATGACCAAATAGGCAAAATAAGAAGTGCGTCATACAAGAACAGTTTAGCTTTTTCTGTATTCTTTTTTAATAATGCATCTTTAGCCTGTATTTCTTTAAAACACCACCTCTTTTCAGCCAATATGTAAGTAATAGTGCCTTTTGAAACATCTTTCTTGTAAGTATAGTCAGGCTACAAATGAAGCTGCTACAGAGGCAGACTCCAGAAGTATTTGGGATACCATTGATATGCAAGAACATCACTAAATACAACCTGTGGCTGATCAAACCTACAAAGTTATTGAAGCATTTCAGAAGTCATATATGATACATCATAAGTACATAATTCTTTCTAGGAAAATAATCATGTATATATATCATAAAAGTTAAAATATTAGTACATTTTGTTTAGAAGAGAAAATAATAATATAATTGTATTTTAAATAATTCGTTTTTGTATTTGCCCTTGTGTAAAAGGGGAATAATATACTTTCTACAGACAGTGTAAGGTTTGATAATTTTTGTCACCATTTTCACCTAGTTTTTCAAATATTTTAACGGTAATATTTTGATTTTTTTTTTTCTTTGTATCTGTGTGGTTTCTTCCTTTGCTCAGAAAAAGCTCCTCTCACCATTTCTGCTCAGGAGGATGTAAAAATAGTGTATTATAGAGCACTGTATCCTTTTGAATCAAGAAGCCACGATGAAATCACTATTCAGCCTGGCGACATAGTCATGGTAAGAAAGGATTGTGATATTACTTGAAAAAATTATTTAAGCTTTTGCACTTGTGTGATTGGAATTTTATATGGCAAGATTTTTTTACAGACTTGAGAGAAATATTTCACCAAAGTGATGTGATATGACATAGTAATCCTCTGATAATAGTGGATAAATTCTTACAATTGAGTGCAAAGTTAAAACATAATCTGAGTAGATAGTATCAGTCTTAGCATGCTGAGCTGGCTGTGTCTGTCGAAGTGTTTGAACTGGTTCCTATACAGACGTTATCTCAGTGAGAGGTTTCTTGTCCTCTAAGGTACCTAGGGAATAAAGTTACTGATATTTTCTGCAGAAGCAGTGGCTATGATCAGTAGAACCAAAAACGGGCTTTGATAAATGAAATATGTTTCTGATAAGAAATTTACCTTTTTATAAGAGTAGTACAAGAGCAGTGTAAAATTTTTAATTTGGATAATTGCCTTTGTGAAGAGAACGTGATGCTCAGTGTAATGCCGTGTGAAACAATTACGCTGAACTATGAGATGGCTACACTTCTGTCACGATGACGTAAACATCAACATAGGCTTTGTGTGGTGGTGATACTTTTTCAGTAACACTGGCAATTTTTATGCAGCTCTTTTGGTGACTGTTTTTGACATAATGATCTAGTGTAATTGAAACTTGGAATGGTTTGTATGAGAATTTACTCTTTCACTTTTTATCTACTTAACTCTTGTGAGATACTATTACATCTATTTTAAAGAGGAAAAGTAGAAAAAAAGTCATTTCTAAAAAATGGAAATTTAAAAACCTAAAAATTTGGTTGCAGGTGTGGCGACACATAATTTTAAGTAGATGATGATATACAGCGATATGGTCAGCTTATAACTGTTGTGTTAAACTCTGAAGTGATATTCTGCTTTTGTCTCTGATTACGCCTAAAATGGTAGTTCTGTTAATGACTGCAGTTATTAAATATGTATATTAATATTAATAAATTGTTAGTATGATCTTAACATGTATATGTCTATTCATAATGCGAATTTGTAGTGTAACTATTAAATGATACTTGTTCGCCGTGGAAAAGTATATTAATTACAGCATTCTGCCAAAGAAAATAGATTTTAAGAGCTATTGTGTTTTGGCACAGTTCAGTAAGAAAGGATTTTGGAAAAATTACCCTTTGTAGACTCTCATAAGTTATGTAATGATAATGTTTGTTTTTTTTTTTTTAAAGCATATATTCTGGGGAAATGAACCTTCATATCTCAGCCGTTTTAGTTTGTTGGGGTGGTGGGGTTTTTTTGGTTTTGTTTGTTGTTTTTTTAAAATTGGTTCAGCTGTGTTACACCAAAGTGTTTATGAAATTAGAATCTACTTCTGGAAAACAAAAGGCAAATCCTAGATTAGTAGCATTACTGAATGACTCTGGAAGAGGCCCAGGGCCGTTCTGAATAACGGTGTAATGTGGTGTTATTCCACATCAAGAAATAGCATTGGTCAGTCAACTGTTACCTGAGAGAGGAGGCAGGTACATGGGTCTCCCTAGGCTATTGAAAAATGCTGTCTTGGGAAATAGCTTGTTCCCTAGGCATAGACGTAAACTTTTTTTTCCTTGAGGAAGGGTGATCGCCATTAGGTGGGCTTGCGGGGAAATCTTTTTGCCAAAAATACATGATTTTAAGGAACACTTAGCATGTTTTAAGCAGAGGCTTTGAGGTAATCTGAGTCTTCCTATATGTTACTTTTGGACTTAATTTTAACTTACTCTACAAAAGTGGAGTGACTACTCTCAGTTTTCTTTATTTAGCTTACTTTTGACAATAATTAAACCTGACGACTGATTCTTGTGGGATTTATCTCCTGCTCTGTAGTAATTGCTTAAATGGGCTACTCTTAGAAAAGTTAATACAAAAAACACTTTCTTGAAATGTGTTATAATTCTGCCTTGCTTTAAATCATTGCTTTCCTGATGGAGGTTAAAAGGGAATGGGTAAGTGCGCTATATGACTGTTAGGAAGTCAATGCAATTTATTCATTTTCATAAACGTAGATTTTGTTACTGTGTAGTTTACTTGTGTTTTGAATTCATCTAGGGTAAAATTAACAAACTAGCTCACACTGTCAAAAGTAATTTAAGTGCAACAGATCACAACTTACTTTTGATAATGGGCATTTGGACTCCTAGACTCTTCTCTGTCCTTAAATGTTTGTTGTGTCTTGTGGTCCTAAAAGGTTCAAGTCAGTTATGTTTTTTGGAAAATAGTAATTTACAAGCTTACATGTTAAAGTGTGTCTAATTTCTCATTTATGACATAAATGCAACTCTGTGGTTATGCTGATCTGTACACTTAGGAGCTTACTTTGTGCAACAAAATAAATATTGCTCAGAATAACTGTGTTCTAACATAGATAAATGTAGCACTTTACCATTTTAACACTGTAAATGGCTTCGCGTGTGCAGGCTTGTGAAATCATGTCCTGTAACCCTATTGCTGTACAGGAGATACCACCCAAACTGTAACTGTTGTGAGCAAAGAACCCAGCTGAAGCGCAAACCCATTGACTGCGCACATGGGCAGCAGGCCGAAATCCTGGATGTAAATAGGACTGCAGAATTCATTATGTCAGAATGACGTCTGGCTTTAATAGATGTATAGCTTGTAAATAGTCTTCACAGCAGTGTAATGCACTTTTACACTGTGCATGAATCTTGAGACCTGTCGTGGTGGAAATGAGGGAGAAGGATGAGGGCTTGTCCTGAGACAAAAAGTATTTGCAGAAGTATAGATGAGGAGGGTTTTCTTCTTCCTGACTTTCCAGTACACGTGTTACTTGTTTGTAGCACTGATGTATATTGTGTAATGCTTTAAAGAGTGCTTGGGATGTGGGCTGTATTTTTTTTGATCCCTCCACTTTTTAATTAAAGGATTTTTATGTTTCTCTCTTAAATTTCTGCTTTCTCTGTTTCTAACCTTTCTATGTACTTCAAATTTCTTTCCCTGTGAGCTAGATTGATTTATAATCCTAACTATAACTTAACCAGGCTTTTGTCTGGGAACAAATATTCTGAGCCAAGAAAGCCATGCCTTTTTCAGGGCTCTGTCTGTTCAAGCAGTTAAGTTTCTATTGTGGGTATGAATATATGTATACAATGTATGAAATTCTTTTCCTTTGGATAGTTCTCTTAGAAAATAAGTCCTGCTGGCATTTGCTGCTGTTAAGCTCCAGCTTGAAGTAAATGAATGGATCCTGTTGTTGCTGATAATATTTTATATAATAAATAAGCATAATTCAATGAAATACAGGTGAATTATTGAATTACTGAGCTCTAGTGGCTCTGATAGCAGGAGAACATAAGTTAAACAGGAAGTTCATAAAGACGCTTCTGTGGAAAGTCTAAAACAATTTCATAATGATAGTTTTTTGTCAGTTTTGTTAGTACTTGATTGCGAGAGTTAGAATGAGCGTTCTTTGTGTTAGACACACAGGCAGCCTCATTGTGTTAGATCTTGCGTAGGCGTAACCAGCACACAGCCTCTGGCCTGCAAGGCTTATATTCAACGTTGTCACAGGAATTCCAGTAGTCTCAAAATATCTGGATCAAAAGCCTACAAGTGAAATGGATTTAAAATGGTCAGTTAATGGATAGATAGTTGAACAAAACAGATGATGGTACTCTGTTTAGCTTTGATTAAATACTTTTTCTGAGAGTATTAGGGTTTGGCTTCATACGCAGAGTAAATACCCCAAAACAGGGCTTCTCTTTTTGTGTGCGTGCACTGCTGGTGATACACGAGCCAGGTCAAAGTGGAGTAAGCCACTGCAAAGCCAAGCCCGTCTCTTGACAGAGGCACTGTTGCTTCTGCTGCAAAGAGTTGTGTTGCTGGTACTCCTGTCTGTTGCGTTCAGCTGCTGTAAATAAGTAGTTGTAAGCCATAGCTCTAAAGTACGATTGAATAAATAAAAAAGAAAACCACATATACTGTAATTCACTGCTCGGGTGTACATTTAAAGTCTAGTTGTGTTTCGGAAAAAATAGTCTGGGATAGTTTGTCATAGGAACTTGGGGATGGTGGGTGTAAAAATATAAGGAAATTAGAACAAATGAAGTTTCAAAAGGTTCAGAGGAATTTATTTAAACTTCCAGTACTGTACTGGAAGTACTACTGCTTGTACCAGTACTACAAAACCAGATGCAAATTATATTTTATATGAATAACTGAGAAACCAGATTTTTAATGTATTATGGAGTTACTATCTTTCAAAGTACCTTTTCATGCGTATACATAGAAAACTTAATTGGATTGGGTAAGCATAAGTGGGCTGTTTTATGAATTATTTTAACTTAAAACTGTCTTCTAAAGAGACATTAAATCCTTTGTATTTAAAATCCTTTAGTAGGTTGGTTTTTTTATTTTTTTCTCTGCTTGTACAAAACACTTCTTTCTGAAAAATCAGTGTCATTTCTGTATGACTGTGATTCACGTCAAAGATGCCCTTTTTAGAACATCGCCATAACAGATTTTGGGCTTTTCAGTCCTGATTCTTTCGTATGGCAATGATTCTAGTTACTGCCTGACCAACTGAATGGGTAGAAGCTATGTGACTGTTATTACTGTTTAGATTGTTCCACTTGGCATCAGGTGCTGATAATCCATTTCTCCCTCTGTCTCCCGAGATTCACCCTCTGCTGTGACCTTCCATCACTCATACTGCTGCTTTAACAAGCCTATTCAGTGCTGCAGTGGAATTTTTGCTCTGCACTGCAGTATAACCACTTTGAACCGGTCAAGCATGTAGTCCATTTATTTCTGGGTTTGCTTTGAGTTAATAGGGACTGAGACAGAAGGTAGACCCAACAAAAAGCAGAAAGAATGGATTGTTTTGCACCACAAGAGCGATGTGGGATACAGATTACAATAGGAGGCAGGCAGAGTCATCAACTGCTCTAAGGCAAAGCAATCTATCAGCTGCTCAAGTGAGAAGTCCAGGGACAATATGAGGCAGAAGCTTTACTGCTTCAGCTACTTCTAGGCAAAAGAGTGGTCCCACATTAGGCTTGAGTGACTGGTTTCCACCATTGCCACAGATAATTCTTTTTGCCACTATTTTTTTTTCTCCAAACATGCAGCTGATTGGGTTCTATTTTGTTAAAATCAATACGATAAACTTGTAGGTGTGTTTCCAACTGTAGAAGCATCTAGCTCGAGACACTATGTGCTGGTTTTGTATAATGTCATATACTGAAAATTCCTTTGACTGAAAACAATACTATTTCTTATTCCTTAGCTCATGAAGCATGTTGTTATCAATAAATCCCTCACACTGATAATGGGTTTTAAGGAAATAAAATCAGGTGATTTAGAAGTACAAATTTCAGCATCTCTGACTGCTGTACTGCTTGTTATCTGCCACAGTCAACTCTTGAGTTATGCAGCCGTTTGAAACTCTTACATATTTTGAAATACTGATTGCTACTGGCCTAAACAGATGACAGAAATCCTTGCCAAAAACCAGCCACAGTGTAGGGTTGGTCATCTGACTTTTTATTACTGGCCTGGTTTTACTGCTGACTTGACCATTGCTGGGGAATCTGCAGCTATGCACAGCAGATTGTGGTACAAAGTAGGTGTTATTTACATGTCAAAGGTGCAGACCCTATTCATATGTAAGAGTTTGCTTGAAAACTGAGATTCTTTTGACCTATCAAAGAGATTAGATAGCTAGAATACCAAATTTACCGAAATTATTACCAAATACAGTTACTACCTTTTTTCTTCTAAAAAGTTTCTGCAACTGGCGTTGCCTTGGAGATGTTAGCTACCATATCAACTCATCGGAGTAGCGACAGTGAATGATTTTTCTTCTGCAGTTCTTGCTGAATGTGGTTAGCTGCAGCTCACAGAATTTAAGCTAAAATTCAACACTTTTGTTGAGGTAGCAGACTAAGACAGTCTGCCAGTAAAGCTTGGAGACCAAATGTGTGAAATGTTTAAGAAAAGTTAACAGGAAGGTATGAAAGTTGCAAACTTGTACCAATTAACGCAATTATAATAATCAATAAGCAGGAATTAAATTTCAGCTGCAAAAATAGCCCTGTTCCATCCTGTCCTTTATGGCTTGGCAGAGATACTGGAGTTGGAGGAAAGAACAAAATCTACCCATGAAAACTTAGCATGGAATTGTTTTGTATAAATACATTACCAAATCTGTGGATTTGTTTTGAATGGTTTGACTGGTATTGTTTTTACTATACTGTGGGTGGTTTTTTTATTTTCTGTAAGAGAAAATCTAGGAACACTTGTTAAAAACTGCATTTTGTGGTAGTTAAATAGTTAATATTTAAAGGATTTCTCTATAACTCACTTCTCCCAAGTCTGCTGTACTATGACAGACTTTCAAATTATTTAAAAACCCAAACCTGGCTTATGCGTTAGGACAAAAATAAAACTTTTTTACCTCATCACCAAGAAATCCCTTTGATTTGGCTTGGGGAGCAAGAGAAAAAAAAATTGCGAAGCAGCATTTTGTTGCAAAATGATCTGGTATCTATTAATACACCATAGAAGGAATAGCTATCAACATAATCCTCCAAAGGTAAATTCAACAACAACAATAAAATTCTGCCTAGGTGGCACTTGTATTTGTAACAAGTGTGTCATGTCTGTGTATCTAGAGAAAGCTAATCACTGTGGATGAGATGGATTGTTTTAAGTAAAAATTTCATTTGTATGTTATATGTCTTAACTTTCTAACTTAATGCTTCTACAGGTGGATGAAAGCCAGACTGGAGAACCAGGGTGGCTTGGAGGAGAATTGAAGGGGAAAACTGGATGGTTCCCTGCAAACTATGCAGAGAAAATACCTGAAAATGAAGTTCCAGCTTCTGTAAAGCCAGCAGTCGAGGCAGCTGCTGCACCTAAAGTTTCTGTGCATGAAACCACTACATCGCAAGGAACTCCTGCTTCTACGGAGTGTACCACAACTGCCAATAACTGGGCAGACTTCAGTTCAACGTATGTTTGGGTAGCGATTATCATCTTAAATGTGGTGGCGTCCTTTTTAATTGATTTGACTGTGGTGGCAGTTAACAGAGTATCAAGATTGCAAAATAAAAATAGCTTGTTTGAAGTATTTTTTTTTTCTGTAGTAAATAGTTTAAATCACGTGATACAGGGGTTAGGGATGGTTGTGGCTTTTGGATGCTATTACAGTCTAGATAGACAACAACTGGTTACTCCAACTAATAGCACAAACTCAGGCAAAGGAAACTTGGAGTTAAGATAGGTGCTTTGTTTACACTCGTAGAGTTCAGGGGATTTTGTTCATTTAAGTGGGTATTTGGAGGCAGAGATGTGGATTATGAGATCTAGTAGGCATTTTAAAGGACAAGAGGTAGCATAAAAAGGATAAGAGGTTGCATAGAACTCTAAAAAAAGAAGTCAGGAGGAAATAATTATAAGCAAGAGAAAGAAAGGTACGGATTTGAATGAGAAGCAGCAAAATGTCTAAGGGAAGGGGATGCAAGAGGTCAGTGGTGTGCAGGTGTGAAGGTTCCAAAGCAGTTCTGAAGAGAGTGATTTTTTTTTTAAATTATTTTTTTTTTGAGTTCCACTGTGTGTAATATAAACTGCACTATTGGAACTTCTGGTGTATTAGGATGCAGCTAAAATAATGAAACTAAATTATAAGAACAGCTGGCCTTAAGTAGCAAGGACAAGCAGCTGTATTTAGAGATTGCCTTTTTAAGATAAATATATTGTTAGCCTATGTCTGATTGCAGTACTTCCACCTGAGAGTTATGATGCTCATGGAATATTCAATTAAAATTATTTAACCTAGAATGTAGATTTTTTTTTTTTTCTGCACATTTGTCTTGGACAAGTGTCTTTATTCAGTTGAAAATGGTAGGAAATGTCAGTCAAATTTTATTTATTTATTTTTTTTTCAGATGGCCAGCAAACACTAGTGAGAAACCGGAGACTGATAACTGGGATGCCTGGGCAGCTCAGCCATCTTTGACTGTTCCCAGTGCAGGGCAGCTGCGGCAGCGATCAGCCTTTACTCCTGCCACTGTTACAGGATCATCTCCCTCTCCTGTCTTGGGTCAGGTGAGCGCATACATTCATCAAAGCTGTTCTGACCCAGCATAAACATTTGGAAAGCGAAGTACGAACATCGACCGTGCATTAAAACAGTCCCCTGAGATAGATAAGCTATTTCAGTTTGGATTGATGAACAGCTAGCGTACATCCATTTGCAAAATCAGTGGCAGAATTTAACATGAAGTGGTTTTTGTTCTGTTCTGTGGTGACTTTTTTAGACTTTGGTGGTCCAGTCTTAAGGTTTGGGCAGGATGCCAGTTTTGAGTCACTTCCCTGGGGCTTTCCTGAACCACATGACAATAACCCACACTCCAAAGTGGATTATGTAGTTAAGTGGGATAGCAATGTCAAAGCTTCACATTAGATGAATTCTGTCCATCTGTTAAGGCATTTTCTTTTCCTCAACTGAACAACATACTGTTCTTCTAAGCCAGTGTGTTCTGAAGAATGCTAAATATCTTAGTATTTAGAGAAAAAAAAAGTTGGAATGTGAAATGAGTAACTTGCAGCAAAGATCATTTTCTATGAAGTTACAGTAAAGTCCTGCCAAAATAGCTTCATGAAGGTTTATTACCTGTATATCACAATTTTAAAATGTTATTTGACTTGTTAAGCAAAACCTCTGATACTCTTGCATTGTATTGATTATGTGTTAACAGATAGAGATGTAGGAGGACTGTGAATGTTTTTGGTATTACTTTGTAAGTTTAATTTACTTACTTTGCTTTATATACAGTTGAGGGAGATTCTGCATTTTGTTGCTATATAAATAGCATAAGAATATAATTCCTTAAGCAGCTTTCTTTATGAAACGTGGTGCATAACTGACTGCTCTCTTTATTTTTTTCTTTTTTTTTTCCAAACTGTATTAGGGCGAAAAAGTGGAGGGGCTTCAAGCACAGGCTTTGTATCCCTGGAGAGCAAAAAAAGACAACCACCTTAATTTCAACAAAAATGATGTCATCACGGTTTTGGAGCAGCAAGATATGTGGTGGTTTGGAGAGGTTCAAGGACAAAAGGGGTGGTTTCCTAAATCGTATGTGAAGCTTATTTCAGGCCCCATTAGGAAGTCAACGAGGTATTTTATTTGCTTTTACTGTACTTTACTTCTATACTGTAATAGTTAGATAAATATGAACAGTTGCGTGCTGGAATTTTAAAGTTAGGAATCTACTTTGTAAAAATGTTTTTTATGACTCTATTTTGAGGAGTTGGGTTGACTTCCAACCCTGGAAATTTGTGTGAGGAGTAAGAAAACTGACCTCAGTAGTTCTTGCATCATGCATCACCAACAAAAGATCTAAAGCATAAAGAACGATCTTGATTTTATATGACTTGAAAAATCAGTGTATTTGATTTCATGAATTACAATTGTGTAATTCATAGCTTATTTTTTCCCCAGATATACCTCAAAACTTAATCACTTATCACTATTCTTGGAGGATGAAACTATCAAAATCTGGTTCTGTGTAGTGCAAGGGCAACATTAACATTAGCAATACAAATTAGAATTATTTTAGATTTTTTTTTCTTTTCTGAGGGAGAAGAGGAGGTGCAGTTACCTAAATGTAACCACGACTGGCCATTTTACTTAAAAGCTTTACTTTGCACATTTACCATCTCTTCTTCTTAAATATATGGAATTGCTTGTGGATACATATGCATTTCTTACTTTTTAAGTATAATAATAATTTTTCTGAAGAGATTGAATTTCTTAAATAACCATTATTTTCTTCTAAAGCATGGATTCTGGTTCCTCAGAAAGTCCTGCTAGTCTGAAAAGAGTAGCATCACCAGCAACAAAAGCAACTGTGTCAGGTGAAGGTAAGCACTTCAAACTGAATGGCATTAATAGTATTCTACTACGTAATTAAATAGAATAACTCTGCTTACTGCCAGAAACAAGATTAGAATCAGATCTTAGTGTTTTAGGATCGGACCTGTTAAAATTGAAGTGCAAATCAATTTGCCTCTAGAATGATTTACTGTAGTAAGAATTTTTATAGATTGTGTGCATATAAGAAATAATTTCATATGCCATTCAAATATCTTCTGTAGTTTGTACTGTTTCTTGTATGAATATTTTGGTAACAGTTCCTGCTCTGGAATGGGTTTGTGCAGAGAGCCAAGTAAGCACATCTGTACTTGTACTTCATGATATCTTAATTTCACCCAGAGCTCATTTTCAATGTTTTATTAAAGCTCTTAATTAAGGAAATTACAATCAGTTATAGAATGTTGTGATCCTTATGGCCAAGTCTACCCCTCATTTTTCAAGATGGAGCCTGGGGCACAGGCAGCTCATTGCCAGGCCTCTGAGGGGTTTGAAAAGACTCCATTCCTGTCTGTTACCACCCTTCAGCTGGGGCTTCCTGTCTCCACACCAGCTGTGGTAACAGGCTGTGTGGGCATGCTTAATCCACTTCAGTGCAGAGTCAGCTAGGTTAGTTTAAATCACAGTCAGGGTAAATCAATGAATCTTAATATAGGTTACAAATGAACATTTGTATGTAATCTCTCTACAGCACACTTAAGTTTTTTAACTACAATTTTATATACAATTTAAAGTGAAAGAGTCGTTTGGTTACTGATGTATTTAATTTGCCACTGGCATGAGCACTACAGAAATTAAAAGGAGGGAATGGTAAAGATCCACATGTCTTTCTCACAAGGAAAGTGAGACAATCAATTATATCAAAGTACAACTAGTCTTGCTCACTGTATATTTGAGGAAAAGCAATTGTAGAAATGCTGAGTCTTTTTTGTAAAGGATGGGATATCTCAGGTCATATGTTTGTATTAAAAAGGAACACAACTTTTTAATAAAACACTTCAAAAAACCCTGTATTTTTAAGAAATAAAGCATGGATTTAGCATCTTTTGTTACCTTTAAAGGATTTAAGAAAAATTCCATGTGTATTTCATACATTGTGATATTTAGTGTGTGTGTACGTGCATACAAACAGACGTGTGTGTTCTTCAGCTGCAGTTGTTAGACAAACCATGTCTTAGCTTTCATTAAGGATGGTAACTGTGGTTAGAATTCTGGCTGAACTTCCCCCAGCTAAGCTTTTTGGTCAAATTTAGTGTTCAAGCAAATATAACAATTGCCAGCTGCAGTGGAATACTTGAATGCTTTTGTTACACATGCATGAAAGTCTTCCTGAAATATTGTGAACTGCTTTTAGGTCCAGAGCTGGCTCTAGAAGCAGAGGATATAATCTTCAGAAATCTGTTTTGTACCCATGTAAAGTGTGATAATGCTCAGTTAAACAAGAATGTATCAGGTTGTATAGAAAATATTGCCGAATTGCCTGAAATTCTTCACTGTAGTCATTTATGTAAAATTTTTTGTGTAGTTCCTTGATTGAACTATGCATTGAGCTTCTCAACATCAGTCTACTTTAGTGGTTTTGCACATGAATACTAAGTAGTTGACTATGTTATAACAAAACAGAACACATTCAAGCTTTGTCTTAACATTTCCCAGCCATCTGTTGCGTAAGATGCAATGAGATGTGTGCCTGTCGTGAAAAGCTTCAAGAAATGAAAGAATCCATTGTATATGAGAGCCCTGTAACCACATGTGTAAAACGAAGACTGTATCGACAGATATTTGGATACTGACACTTTACATTCTCAAGACTGAAAATTCTAGTCATCAGCACAAAACAGAAATCATTGGAAAACATGTTTTCAGAGTGGTTTCTGATATATAATAATAACTTATGTACATTTTAATTATACTAGAAAATTATGTTACAAAAAAAATCCTCAGAAGCAGCCTTTTCATAGATTGTGTTTAGTTCTGATAGATACCATTTAATGCATTAAATATTGAGGTTTCTCTAGGTAGTAATTAATAGATCTGTCGTCTTTCTAGCCTGTGGATAGCCTACATTGTATTAGTTAGGTTTTGCAAATTATAATTGAGCGGTTTATCAAGTGTTTTCCCATGTTCTATATTTCCCTCTTACAGAGTATATTGCTATGTATACTTATGAGAGTTCTGAACAAGGAGACCTAACTTTTCAACAAGGTGATATGATTCTTGTGACAAAGAAAGATGGCGACTGGTGGACAGGAACACTGGGTGATAAAACAGGAGTTTTCCCATCTAATTATGTGAGACTCAAAGATTCTGAGGTAGAGACGTACTGAAATGTTACAAATTTGAGCTGGGGGAGGTATGTTTTATTTGGCGCTGTAGTGACAGTTGCAACTCAGTGCATTATAAAGGAAGAAAAAATATTTTGCAGTTTTACTGAATGTGAGATTGGAAAGGGAAAACGATAATACTTGCATTTTACAACATAATGTCGTAAATAAATTTGTGGATCATATGTTAAAATGAATCTTGCGTATGTTAATAGTTAACTTGGCCATTTTGTAAAGCCAAATCAGAATAACTGTGACTACTTTTTAAATGACAGTTATATCTTACTGCTTTTGAAAAAAAGATAGAGCAGTATTTCATTCTGTTATCTTTTTCTTTCTCCCTGTTTTCACTTTCTTGCAAATAAGGGGAACAAAACTTAGCTGACTAATGTATTTATTTGAATGTTCTTGACTGAATAGTAGAGGTTCTGTTTCATCTGATTTTTATCCTGGAATAATCCATTAGAATGAGTCCATATTATTTTTTTTTCTTTCTTTTCATGCTTTCTAAAGAAAGATTTTTTTTCTGTTTGAGGATAAAATTAATCTACTAGTAGTAATTAGTTTAGGGTTGTAGTTGAATACAATACTAATCTCTTGATGAGAATGAGTTCTTGTTTATGTCTCTAAGAATAACAGGGGTTTTAAAAGTAAATAAGTAAAAATTACTGGATATTTAGAAATGTAAGTGGTAAGGCTTTTTTCACAAGTGTTGTGTTCTGTGTGTATATGACACAACTCAATGAAAGACTGTGTCTGCAATATAGGGCCTGAGCAACGTCACTCCTTAACATTTTTGGTGGTGGAAAAGACGATGAATAAATCCTGCAGTGAAATATATAGCTGTAGAAAGCCTCTATATAATACATTTCTAGATAGTAGAGAAGTTTCAATAACATCCTCTGAGACAGGATTAAAAAAACCCCTGTAGTTAATGATATTTTGTGTTGCAATCCTTGGGAGAAATAGTATTGTGATATTGCTTGTAGAAACATTGTAGAAACTTTTCTCATCTCTATTTTGCATCGTAACAATTCTCTTCAATCCTGAGCACTACTGGTTTTATCAGTCTTGTACTGGAGGAGTCCTGTCCCAGTTTTGATTAGTTGTTCCCTTGTGTGGTGAGGTACGCTCTTCTGTGCACATTAAGACTGTAGTTCCATAGAATAGAATCATGGTATCGTTTGGGTTGGAAAGACCTTTAACATCATCGAGTCAGTGAGAGTCCAGACAAGAAATTCTGAACTCTCTGTCCTCGGTTCTAGAAGCTTGCTCCTCCTCTGAGTGGTGCAACATCCCTTCAGTTGTGGCAGCGAAGGTGTATGTGGGTCTGTATCAGGGAACTTGCCTGGTTGAGAAAAGCACCCCTTTTTGCACTCCAGGATGTGGGTTATAGTTCAGCCCTGTGAGTAGTTCTTCATATACATCAAAAAGATGGTGGCTTGCCCCACAGAGGTATAGGAACAAGTGTACGGATAATTGCCTAACCTGTGGAATATCTTGTAATCGTGAAACTGTGCCCTAAGTCTCTTTTTATTACCTGGAAGTTTATGTTGTAGTTGGTGAGTAGGAACTTGCACTGTCAGCTTCCTAAAACCCTGTGAGGCCTGTTTCATAAGTAGACAGTAGTAGTAGCTAATTAGTTAACCTCAGCTACATTCTTCTTAGTTAATGTTAAGTTTCCTTTTAGCTTTTGTGAAGGAACTGTTTTTATTTTCCCTTGAGATATTCTCAACAGAGTTTAGTCTTAAAACCTGGGAATTTATATTCAGGTGTGCAGAGCTGCCTTTTGTGTGCCTTTAAGGACTGGAGGCTCATCCTGTCTGGTGAGCAACAGGCACACATATTGGCAAATCTTTGTAGAGGACTCAGAAATAGACATTGAATACTGAAAACTGTTTTTATTAGAGAGGTCAATTTGATGTTTCTCTGATCTCAACTTGTCTGAGGCTGAAACAGCTAAGTGCAGTTCATCAGAAAGTGCTCCAACTGTCCTTTTTGCTGGTGAAAATCACAACGTCAGATAAAATCTTGATGAGAGAGGGAGGAAAAAGCACAGAGCTCATGGATGTACGAATATCTGGGATGCTTATTTTCAGTGTGATTCATATGGCCCGCAGGACATGTGTCTTGTTCCAAGTGGATAATTGCCATTACACGTACAGTGTTTTGCTATTCAGCTTGTTCACAGGGCCAGTTTTTACAAAGGATTTCACAATAGTGGCTGTCTGTTAACTTTCAGATGTGCCGCTGTGCTTGGACAGCTGGCTTATTGTGGAAAATGTTACTAAAAGAGTCTATTAATTTTATGTGTTCTGCACTATTGACTTAGGCCCAAAGAAAAAGGCAGTGCTGATCTTTCAACAGCAAGCATAGAATTTGTAGAAATGGTTGCAAGCCTCAAAATAGCAATGGCTTATACATCAGAAGAATTTTTTTAAATCTGTTCTTCTGTACCTAGTCCCAGGCTACCCATTCACCTCAAGTTGCTAAATTAAACTATTTTCCTTTCCTTAAAGTTTAAACTTATTAACAGAGTGAAAGTCTTTGTTCTTCAGCTAAACTGCAACACTGGTCCATTCTCAGACTTTTCATTAGATTGAGGTATGGATGCAGATCTGTAACAGGTTTTTATTCTACCCTGCCTTTCTTGAGACTGGTGATAATTACCTCTGCATATGGTACAGAGCTTATACTGTGGACTTGGAAACACAGACATACAGATAGCTCTCGTCATGGAACTTCATGCAAATATTCTGAAAATAATAGCAGTCTGAATGTGTTTAATCTGGATTCTCAGGGTGTTATTGTACAACACAATTGGCAACTCTGCTGCCGTGTCTTACTACATTAACAAACAAGTTCTGCTCTGCTACTTCAAGAGACTTTATCACTTGTCACAAAATATCATCTAATGCAGTTCATGTCTCAGGTGTGCAAAAGGGAAATAGAATGGGATAGTTCCTCTTCCACTGTGTTTCTCTCAACAGAAATAATAGAAAATACTTCTCCATCTACTGAGTGGGCCAGAGGTTGTGTCCATCTTAAATGCATTGTTTATTAATATAGTTATTCAGGACTTCCCTATGTATGTATTCTGCTTTTTTACCAAGGATTCAGAGAATCCTCAAACAGAATTCAGACTCAGTCTGGTCAAGGTGATTTTGAAGCTTCTCTCTTAAAATAATCTCCATACTAGTTAACTGTAAAGATACAGTGTCACAGTGTGTTTTATCTGTCCATATGCTCCTAATCTGGCAACGTGGATGTTGACTAAGTGATATTTTGAAGGAGTGTGTTCTCTGAAGGTCTAAGCGCTTGTTCTTTGTTGAGGGGGGAGGAGGGTTTTCTCTACCAGAAACCAGAAATTAATTCCTGATATTGCCAAATCAGTGCCAGTTGTCACATTTGGTTCTACACCTTGTAATCTTCCCTACTTGAGACTGTCTATGGAGTCACAGTCACTTTGTCTGGACCATCTTCTCCTTGTCCCCAGACCTAAACTTAGTCTTTGTATCTGATCTTTGCATGATGCTTTCCTATTTCAGGTTTTTTTTGCTAATATAGGTCACAGTGGTTGCAGAGAAAGGTGGATAACTGATGACAAAGAAAGGAACATAGGGGAGAAAGGAAGATTTGCTGGCCTTGTAGAAAGTAACTATAATCAGTCATTTACAATGACGAGAACATAGCACTGAGACAGCGGTTTTCAAGTATCATTTAACTTAAAGCATCCACTTTATACAATCCTTTCCTAGACTTAAGTTGCAAAATGTCAAGGAGAAGCATGGTACACTAGAAGTATGTAAGGTGCTTTGGTACCAAATTTAAAAAAAAATAATTCTTGCCATCCCCCACTTTTACCTTCTGAGACCAGTTACAGCTTGTGAGGTAAGTAGTGCCAACTCAGATGGATTTTCTGCAGTTAGCTGAGGTTGGCTTGACTAATACAGTGTTGTGAGGTGCTATAGTTCAGTCTGAAAGATCAGGCTTCTTTAGTAGCTTTTCTGAAAGATGTTCAAAACACGCATGCCTTAGAGTAGCTATATAATCTTCAAGTCAGATTGAAGGTCTATCTAATAATCTGTTTTATAGAGGCATTCAAAACCAATACATGTTTTAGAAATGGCCCTGTTCTCTCAGTCATTTAATTAGTTTTTCAGTTGCTCCTTATATTAGTTTTTGCCAGAATCCCCAAGTTTTCAAAACATCAAGTTAACATGGAAAATATTGAGGATGAAACTGCTCTTTTCCATGGAGGAATTAGGATTCTGTGAAGACCTTCAGGTCACTTGAGGTAGGCTCCAAGTTTGCAAGAAGGATCCTAAAGAAGTTGTTGAGAGGACTTGAGAGGAAGTGGGAGCCTTGCTTGAAAGCAAGAGGATATTTGTGATTATTCAACATTTGTGACCAAAGCGCGGTTTAGATTTGTTATGTTGCTGTTATCCATATCAGACTTTTTTATTGCAGAAGTTAATACTGGCAGTGTGCTGGGAAGAGACTGAAGTAACTGTTTAGGGGGCGGGGGAAAGCTGTCCTAGGCAGGGATAAAGGGACTAAAGGGGTTGGAAGATGACTGAGGAAGGAGAGCATGCAAGGAGCTGAGTTGAGACCATGCACTGTTTTGAATGCTCTAGTTGCGTGTCTGTGAGTAGACCTGTGAGTGCATTAAAATAAAGAAAGGTAGATAATTCTTCCTGGTCTCAAGGGAAAAGATTTATTTTCCAGGAAGAGAAGTTTGAGTTTGTAAATTATGAAAGCTTTTCAAGTTAAATTTCATCTTTCAGTATCACTGTTTTTCCTGTACATAGCTGAACTGAACTCGTTTCACTGCTTACTGGATTTCTTGTGGCTGTTCAAAGGCTTTTCTTGCAAACCTCTTGTCCTGGGTGATGATGATGTTCATCTCTCATCTCACCCCATCTGGGTTCAGAGGAAATAGCTACAGCTAGACAGTACCTTGCTATTCAGTCTCCTGTGCTCTCACTTGGGCACAGAAATGGTGGTGGGGCTTTTACTGATGCAACACACACCTCCTACAAAGTTCAGATGACTTTTCTGAAAGTTACAGTGACTACACTGACTGTGCCAATGTGCCGTATAAGAAATTTCAGAACGATGATATGGACAATATTGAAATAATTATGTCCAGTTAGTTTTTTAGGCTCATATGCAATCCAGCTATTTGTAGAGTTGAAAAATGCTGTTGTTGTTTTAATTCAACTTGACAGAATTCCCATTCTGTAGATGTGCAGATTTACAATTTGGATGCTATGTAATTTGGAATTACATTGGTATTTGCAGTCCATGAAAGGAAGAAAAGTTCAGGAAAGAAGTCTACGTGTTTATATAGTTAGTCATCCACTTCCATACGCTGCTTGGTATTTATTCCTATATATTAATTGCCATCCAAGATGTTAAGGGTTTCGGTTAGAATAGAATCCTTCTGTGAGAGTATTTTACTTACATTCTTGTTTAGTGTGTTAAAGTGAAGCATAGTCAGTAGTTTTCATATACTGGAGAAATAAATATGAGCGCTAAACTTACATCTTACTTTCTATTTCAAGGCTCCTGGAGCAGCTGGAAAAACGGGAAGCTTAGGGAAGAAACCTGGTGAGTCATGTATTGTGACAGCACCTTATATCTGTTCTTAAGCACTTAAGTTCAATGGCAACAAGATCTTTTCCATGAAAATAAATAATGTTTTCTCTTGGTCATTTTGTAGTAATTTGCACTGATGAAAACTGTTGTCTATAATAAAACAATGCATAATCTGTCAATCCTCCTACTAGCATGTACCAAACACTAAATAGAGTGTAGCTAGAGCATAAAAATCTGCTTGCTCAAAATGCAAGTAAATATCATGATACATTGCTGAACAGAACAGTGGAAGCCCATAAAAAGCCCAAGTTTGCCAATGCCTCTGCAATGGAAGTGTGCATTCTCGCCCTGTGGTTTTACAGCATATTTTGCCCAGAATGCTGCCCAAGCTGGGATGGACTGCACAAGATGGACTCTGTGAGCTCTTGTGCCTGCCTGTCATTTTCAAGAGCACACATCTTGTATCTGTGGCACGTAGCTTATTGCCTGTGAACCTGGTCATATTGGAGAGGGTCATGCTGCAGGTTACATTTCGGCTAGAAAGAGGTTCTCTGGCTCTTGGGGTGATGGGGATTGTCCTTCCAAACAGCTACTGTGTTTCCAAAGATCGGCAGGCATTTGTAAACTTTCCAGAAGACACCTCTTTTTTTCCCCTCGATGTATTTATTTGCTTTTGTACAGATGACTTTGTATCCTAAACAAGGGCTGCTCCGTGCTTCTATTCTGTCCCTTTCTCTGAGGCTTGTTCAGTTTGCACAGTGAGGTGGGTCCAGGATGTGGTCTACCAAATATTGCCTTATTTCCACACACACATGCGTATATATATTTTGTTTTGTGAGGAGATGGTTTTGCTGTGTCTCCCTGAACTGGTTCACTGTGTAACTGTAAGTGGACGAGAAGAGAGTAGATGCAGCAGCCCCTTTTTTGGCTTATTTTACCTTGACATATGAGCAATGATCTGCTCTTGTCAAGTATTACTGATCCATCTATGGAAAGAAGGGCTTGGAAGTAAACTACTCCTGCCCTTTCTAACTTTCATTTATGTGATTAAAAATAGTTATGTTAATAGATACAAAGCTGAAGAGAGGCAGACAAGAGTAGAGAACTGGAAAATCTCTGGATGTGACGGTAGGAATAGTGAGGAGATGCTGACAGGTCTGGCTGCTTTCTCCACGCGTGGGAGACTGGTGGATGATAAGGCTTCATCCTGGAGAACCAGCCTCAGAACCACCAGTCTGGATTTGAACTTCCAGTGGAGACTGGGGGGATGTTGACAAAAGCTGTGTTCAGGATCTTTTGGAGATCTAAGAGCAGTTTGGGAACAATCCTGCCTATTTTGCAGTGTGGATTTTTATGGATGTTTTATAGCAAAAAGGAGCTGCAAGTGCTCAGGCAGTGTAAGTGAAATGCTAATGAATGAGGTGAAATATTCCTGTTTATTCTAGAAGCAGCGGAACAAGTGGGTGGGAGTGAGTAACTGTGTTTTGAAGGGCAAGGGAAAGGAAACTCCTCTCTGTGAATTTAAGCAGCAATATGAGGACAGTTATATCTGTGAGAAGGCATTTATTTCTTTTTCTAAATGTATCTGTTTTAGTAGCAGCCGCATTTTTTGGCCTGGATTGTAACTGAATTGGATCTCTTCTTAGTATTCAGTACTTAAATAAATCAAAATTTAAAAGTCCTTCCTGGAGGGAAAGCTTTTGGTTTTTTTAACGTTTTTTTTTTTTTTTGCTGAGCTGTTTTCTCTAAGTTGCTGCTTCTCTGTGACATGCAAGAGCTGAATGATAAACTTGTAACTTTTTAACACACAGTCTCCAGTAAAAATTCTTCATGCTGCTGGTTGGTGTAAGAGGATATCTGATACTTGGAGACTTGTAAATCACCTTTTTGTAGATAAAAATGAGAAATTTCTTGTTCTGAGAGAGATGCAAGATATAAGATTATTTATCTTTCAATGTGATATACTGAATGTTATAACTGCCATTGTAGTGAAAGAGGTTTTTGCCTGATTAAAAAAAATTACAAACTCCCACAGTTAATTAGTTTGCTTAATTAATGTGATTCTGTGGAAAAATTTGCAAATGCAGGGAGCTTGCAGACTTTCTAGCAGTACAGCCA
>NW_010170867.1:0-12962 GCF_000695765.1 Mesitornis unicolor | reverse complement strand
GCTGAATAGCTTGCTTGCTTTGCCTTTGTACAGAACAGACTGTGCTGCTCCTGGCTTGTCTCTTGTGTGAACCTTTCTGCTCTCCTATCCTCACCTACTATATTTTACTTAGAAATTCTTTCTTCTGTCTTCTGCTTTCATGCTTTGTGTGCTAAGTTCCAGATCCAAGTTTAATGCATCTTTCTAACTCTCAGCTACTGGCTTTTTCATCACCTGTTTGGTTCCAGCTCTGTGTGCCTGCCTCTCCCCTCCTGAGTTATCATGAGGGAGGTTCTGCTGCAGTTAATTCTGTGTGTATCATCATTTGCAGTGACCTCCGGCTGCTTCTCATCTCTGCTTCTTCATCCTCCTTATATTGTTCATTTACATCTTGAATGCTTCTCTGACCATTTTTAATTTTCCTAACCATCCTTTTCTTCTGAATTCTAAATAAAACATCTGATCATTTTCCTGGCGGTCTTCAAATCACTTTGTTTTTTCTTCCCTGCTACAAAACCTCCCTCTGTTTCAAAGGAGTTGGCTTTGTGGTTTCCTCTGCCTACAACTGCCTTTGCAATGATTGCTCTCTTTCTCTGCCTTACCAGCAGACTCCCCACTCCTTTCCCAGCCTGTGGGTGATGTGTTGTTACTCAGCGCCTTTGCTGTTTCTCTTGGCCACAGGAAGTTTGGCGCTTGCTGACAGAGAGGGCCAAGTAGGATGGTGCCCAGCACTGTGTTACTTTCTGAGTACGGCTGCCCATGAGAAAGCTGGAGACCACTTCTGTGTATTTGCTCCCTTCAGCCGTGGTCTCTTTTGCTGTTGTTGCTGTGTTGGCTGCTAATCCACCTCACACTCACTCTCACTTTGATTTCTGCTGCAGTATAAAGGGACAAACTGATGGCAGGTGTCACTTTTTTTCCTGCTTAGTCTTCCAGTGCCAGTTTTTTAGGATAGACTAGATTGAAAATACATACAAACAGCAATCATAAGTGAAAATAACTGATACAGGTATTTTTTAGGAAGATTTTAAAATAAAAGCTAAAATCTCTAGCAGCTGAGGTTTTTAAATTAAACTGGCTGGCTTTGCACTGAAGCTGTTGAGACACATTTCTGTGATTTTTGTACTACTGGCTCTGCTGTGGACTTGTTTTAGGATAGTCTTAGACCATAACCAGTCAAACTCAGTGCCCACATCAGCTGTTTGATGGTCCCCAATTTTATTTGGTGCATTGCCAAGTAAAATGTCCTTTGTCTTAAAGACAGGGTCAGAATTTACTATTCCAGGAAAGGTTTTTCATAAAAAAAACCAACAAACCCAAAAACCTCCGAATTCCTCATCCCCACAAAAAAACCCCAATTCTTAGATCATTCTGTTAATCAGAATACTTAAGTAATAAATGACTGTGTACTGGGACCATAAAGAGAAGTTTTCAGCAGCAATGACTCTGCTTTTGTGCAGCTTTGGATATCTGAGACCCTTTACAGCTAAATAAAGGCTAAAAAAAATTCACCACAGATTCCCCTTAACTCATGGCTAAAAAGAAACTACGTAAATGTAGCAGCCTAAAAGGCTTATCTTATCAAAAGCTAAAAAGTTCCCAAATCTACCATCTATTCTTTACGAAAGGTTCCTAGTTATCATAGTATTAAACATGTTCGCCATCACCCTAAACATGGGGGTTTGGTGACATGCTAAATGTGACCTGAAAGCTGTCAGTAGGACATCAAAATATCTACAACTGCTTGCAAACTCCTGTCAGTTCAAACTGGCTCAGAAAATGGATTGACCCTTTGTGGTGACTAGGCTATCGTCTGTCTTTCCACAACCGCTGTAAAAATTGATTAAACTGCATTGTCTGCTTAGGCTGATTTAGTGGAGAGATAATTGTGAGCTCATGGTCACTCTGTGCCAGATTTATGCTGGTAGGTGATCAAAAAAGACACCAGTTTTGTATTAATGTTCATGGAATAAAGATTTCAATATAAATCTTGTTGGTTACATTTTGAAAGTATTCATTTTTTTGTCTAGTCTGGTGGTGAAAAATTTCAGACCTGCATTAGTTTGCACATCTGTTATTGCAACTTCATTATACTGTCATCAACATGTAGCTCCTCTTTTTAGGGAATGTAGACCAGACTGATGCTAGAAAAATGTATTTGTTGGAAAACGATATTATGACACTTGATTTTAAGAGCCATGTAGCTCTGATGATGGTCATACTTCTTCTCTATTTCAAATATTTTTTATATCCTACCCATAGAGCTGCTGCTTCTCTGTTCTATTCCTGTCGTGCTGTGAATTTCTGAGCTGTTTTGTAATTACCATATGTTTTCATGGAACTACATCAACACAAAACAATTTTATAGAAAGAAATACAAAATGGATATACTGTGCCAGCGATAATAACAGAGTTCATGTTGTGTAGAATGTGTTGAGGTTTTTCCAAATTAACTATTTTTTTTTTCCCCGCTTCAACAGAAATTGCCCAAGTTATTGCCTCTTACACAGCAACGGGTCCAGAACAGCTTACTCTTGCTCCTGGTCAGTTGATTCTTATCAGAAAGAAGAATCCAGGTGGCTGGTGGGAAGGAGAGCTCCAAGTTAGTTACTGTTTTTCTGAAATAAAATACCATGTAAAAAAAATTGTGATTTATTTTTTTTTAATAGTTGAAGATGATGAATGCATCAGTGGTAAATAGTCTTGAAAATGTTCTGCAATTAAGCATTTCCAAGTAAAATGCCTTTACAACAATACACATACATTCCAATTCCTTGAACTTGAAATAACTTGGAAGGACAGCAAGAGGAAGCCATTGTGTCCCATTGAAAATCAAGGACACCCATCTCACAGATCAGACCCAGCCTGCACTCCACTCCCATGTACATTTTCCTGGAGGGCCTTCAGATATAAGAAAGGAGTGGATTTTAGGGTGCATTATTTTGGCTGCTTTTGAATCCTCCCAGTCTCACGCCCAGTAGTCTTCATGTGAGCAAAAAAAGCAGTTGTCACGTCAGGTGGTGGGGAGCGCCAGCCGTGCAACAGGGGTGCATGGGACTGTTGGGTCAGGTGGCAGGGTCTGCTTGTGTGTCCCATTCCCACAGTGTCCGTGCATATCACATGCATTTGGATCAGCTGATGCATGTGAGCACTGTGAAGATGGAAGACATACTGGGGTGTGCAGTGCTGAATGTCTTCCTAAGAAGCTTTCTGAATTGCTTCAGCCAGAGGTTTGGCTATCCATTTTGTTGAATGATTGGGAAGTATTTGGATTTTCTAAGACGGCCGCCACTTTTTCAGGTTGTTTGGTGAACGTGACAGTGTAGAATGTCAGCCTGATTGCCCCATCTCAGCAACTGCTCGATTTGATGTAGAAGAGTGAGCAGAATGATGTCTGTTGGAAGCGTCAGAAGAGAGCTTTAGTGTTGTACTAGAAGATAATAAAATATTTTAAACAGTTGGGGTTTTTTTAAGATTAGAATTTGACAGTTTGGAAGCTTTGATTCTCCGTGACTTTCAGTGGCAAATTTGTTTTTTTTAACAGGGAATATTACATGAAAGTATGTAATGGATTGATTTTTGCATTGCAGATGCTTAGACTAACTCAGATATTTTTTCCACATTACTACCTGCCTTTTTTGCCTTTCCTGGTGATATTTTTGTCATCTTTTGCGGAGAAACCATCTGCCAGGATTACTTTGGTTTTCATTCGCACTAACATTTATGTTGTTGTTAACTTGTAGCTTTAAAGAGTCTCACATTAAATGTATTTTGAGCTAGAAAATAAGCTTCACTGGGCAAGACCTGTCACAATTACTACTTAGCAACTAACGGGAGGTTTTTTAAAAATGAATTTTTGGTTATTTAAATACTCATATGTAGCTTTGGATAACTTTCTCTGGTTTTCTTCATTACCAGTCCCCTACATATTCTTTTCATTCTCCTGTTCCAAAACCATAATAGTAGTTCTTGCTCCTTTGCTATGTGAATACCAAGGCTAATGGAGCAGAATGCTGAAATGGATTGAGGAAGTGGTTGATAATAAAAGCAGCAACCTCCTCCCCAAAGTAGTGAAATGATGATGAGACTTGGAGCAGAGCACTAACATTAGCTTTTCTTTATGCATTTGATTTCAAAGTGGCAGATTTTGTAGAAGTATATGTACAGTTCAGTTTCAGCCTCAAGTAAATTTTGATTATTCTTGTCCTAGGGGTCAGAGTGAAGGTGAAATAAGGCAAATGTGTTAAACATTACATTGCCAGGTTTAATGCAGTCTTGCAGAATATCTTAAAATAAATGATCTAGGTACAATGTAGATCAAGTACTTTCCTTTTAAGTAAAGAAAAAGACAGGGAAGGGAGTTGTTTAAAGAATAGTATATGTGTTAGATTACTTTTTTTTTCACTAAAACTAACAGCTATTTTGTTTTTAAAGGTGAATTTCTACATTCCCAAAATGGCAACCCTATTCTAAGAACAGAAAAAGGGAATAAATAGTTAAAAGTAATTCTTAACATAGATTTAATAGATTCTGATAGACTTAGAAGCTGGGATTTGATTCAAAGTTATAGAATAACCTTTCTTGCAGTAAGGATTTTTCTTCTGATTTTATTTGCAATGAACCATGCAGTTGGCAAAATAACTTTGCAGTTTCTGTCAAATTCCTGTCCTGCTTTGATGTCACCAGCTTTGTTAGACTGGATTGGACCTGCAGTTGGTTTGCTCCAATTTCCTGTTTCTGCCAGAGACTCACTGCAGCTGCATTACAAAGCATAGAGCTGCTGCAGGCCAGGTGTGTGGTGACCTGCTGCTCTACCAGCACACACACAGGGACCACACGCACACTAATACATGTGTGCACCATGTGTTCGCACTGATGCTCTCTGATTAGGTAGGTGTGAGAACATGTAGCATGCTTTCCAAAACCTTAACGTCTGGTAATTAGGATCATTTGGACAGTGTTTATCCATGGGTATTTGTGGTTGCAAAGCTTCATTTTTGGTTGAGTGGAATCTGGCTTTGGGATTCAGTATTTGAATCCAAACTTTACCCATTTTTTTCTTGGCATCATATTTTACTGTTCTTCTAGTACTTGATTAATGTGACGTGTGTTTATACTCCCTCTGTTTTTTGGGCAGGAGAGATTATTAAAAAGTTTAGATACTATTTCTTTAAAAGAAAAGAGGTAATTGGGATTCTTAATCTCTACTTACACTATTACAATCTAGGTATCTTTTTAAGTGCAATTCTTTGCATAATGAAAAAGCATTTAAATATCGCTACTCATTAATGCAATAGCTAGCCTAATATTCTAGATTTGTGGTTTAAACAGAATCAGGAGAAATCTTTCAGAAGGATCAGGGTTGTAGTGTTAATTATAAAGCACACAAAGTAGGAACACTGATAAGTGAAAAATCACGTGAGTAGTAAATAACTACTGTTTAGATACTATGAACTACTGTTTATATATTTAAAAAACTGACTTCATGTAGTGGAAGTATCTTAATATTGAACTATTGCCACAAGAAATAGCTGACTTCCTTATAAAATGCATTTTACTTATTCTAAAATAGTCAGTGTGACTGCATATAGTTAAAATATTGGCTGAATTACCTTGTCTATGGATCTATTGATGCGCTTAATCCTCTTATAAGAGTTGTTTTTTTACTAGGCACGAGGGAAGAAACGGCAGATAGGATGGTTCCCTGCTAATTATGTAAAACTTTTGAGCCCTGGTACCAGTAAAACTACACCAACCGAGCTACCTAAATCAACAACATTACCTTCAGGTAAGCGATGTGGTTGCATTAACAAAATTGCTTTTGTAATGTGTGTCATTTACAATAGCATTCTAAGAATATTTATGGATGTTCAGTGGGGTATTTAGTATCTGTTATGCTAGTCACTTTGCTTAAACTCTTAATTTTATTTTTTTTCTTTTAAATGAGGAAAACATACAGTTGGTCTGTATATTTATGGTGGTGGTCCCTCAGGTATGAACTGTTGAGTGCTAAGAAACCATCTGTGATATTACTGCTTAAAAAATAAAACTTTCAAATTATCAGTCGTATTTGTTTGCACTAATTGCAGTAAAGGAGTTTTTGAAGGTTCAGGGTTGTCCACAGGCTTAGCAGTTGAGGCACCTCTCATTCAGAATCTTTTATTTTTCCTAAGGTGAAGTGTGAGAAAACCACTCAAATGAAGATGTAGCTTTTTATCCCGTATATATACTTACTTTAAGGTTTATGAAAGGGTACAAGAGCGATAGACCATTGTATTTTTAAAGCTGTTACAGCTCCACCACAGGTCATGTCAAACAGTCCTGTGAGTCTCCTTCAAGGTATAAAGCCAGGCAGAAGACTGAGAACAAAAAGTTGATTCCTTGCCATGTTTCAGTCTTGAACCATTTTGCACTTATGAGTTGCTGTAGTACTAAGTAAATGGAATTCTTGTCAATCAAAAACATACAGAATGGATGTGTGTGCTTCCATAAGCCACCCAAAAGACTTGATATGGTTGGCTGTTATCTGTTTGGATTTAGTTGGGGGTAGCAGGGGGCAGAAGCATGCTGCTTCCCCAGGACGTTTTTTGACAGTCTGTCATTATAATGAAATAAATGTTTCTAAATGAAAAATGATAGTGAGCATAATTTTCTCCTTTAAATATGTATGAAGCATTATAAAGTGATTTATGGAACGAGAATTAAATACTGAAGTATTAATTTCATGTGCCATTGATATAAATCAAAGTACCATATCAGAGAAGGTAAATGTTATAAATGGTGCAAATTGGCTTCTTTGACAGTGATCATAAAGATACAGAGAATCAGACTACTATAAAGACTCATGAGTTTGAGTCCTGCAGTTAAAAAGGTAACTCGGCATTGAAACACATACTTTTGCAAGGCAATATGCTGGGATTCTATTTGTTTAAAAAATTATTTCAGGTTTGGCGGTCTGGGACTTCTCACACAAGCTAATAGAACTTCTACAGAATAAACTTTTTAGCACTTTTTTCATTGCTTACAGAACATCAAATTCTTAACGACATTAATTTTTATCAAATTCAGCTTTGTTATAGGCCTTTCAGTTTTGGAGGATGAGAAGAAGAATCTTGTCTTTCCATTATGACAGATGGCCTCACTAACTGTGTGGTTAATGTAAGAGGTTAAAGCATCTTCATAGGGAAAGTATATTAGTGGGTAGGCTTACTGTAGCAAAAGACATAGAAAGTCTGCAGAAAACCATCTACAAGGGTTGAATAATGCCCAAGGTGGTGCTTTATGAAGGGTTGAGAGTGTGCCATTACTGTCTGGGTTTTGAAGGTAGGGGATCCATCAGAAACTGGTATGATCAAAACCTCTGATTCTTTTGTCATTTCATTTTGATGTGTATGCTCTCCATCTGCCGTACTGTAAAGCAAACTGCATGACTTTACAACATTTTTAAAAATTATTATTCTGCTGCATGGACACTTTTGCTTTATACTTTGAGGTTTTCTTAATTTCTGACTGCTTTGTGTGTGTTCCCTCATAAACTTGGGTCATGAACATGTCCTTCCTGGTGTTGAGAAATGAAAACAACTGTTACTGCTACTTGGTGTTAGTCAGGCATAAGGAAGTTCACAATATTGGAATAGTGGGAAATGTGTTTCAACCATTCTGCTTGTAAGGGAAGACAACATTATAGGTTGGACTGATTGTGAGTATTGTATGAGAACCTGGATTCCCTCTGCTGTTGCAGTAAGACTAGTGCTGTTCAATAGACAAATATTTCTAAAAAAGGAAACAAATGGCTGAAAAGCAGTGGAGCTCAGAGAAGGTAGGCTATAGCTTGCTTCTGTAGTTAGCAATGGCTTTTGGAGTTTAAAGAAAGTAAAGAACTTTCTTGTTTAGACTTCTATAAGAGCTTCTTATGTAGGACTAAGGTGTATTCTAAGCTTTGTGACCAAGTATAAATAAGATCAGGATGAGGTCATTGCTTCAGGTTCAATTGAGGAGCTCTGTCTATTAAAAAATTCTCTTAAATTAGCTCCCCAAGTTTAAAGTGATTGTTGGGATCCCATTGGACTATTTGGAAATTCTGATTATACTACTGGACAGCACCAAATTTCATAAAATGCTTAAAAATAGAAGAGAATGATCTGAATTAAAAATACTTGAAAGAAATTTAATCTAGAATGGGTTACAAATCTATTAATGTACGTATTGTGTTCAGATATGGTCTAGCTTAAATTTTTTATCATTCCTAATGTTAGTAACCTGTAAACCTGTAGCAAGAATGCTGTAACATAGATTCACAGGTCTTTAAAGTGAAATGTGAGCATCAGCAGTGTTCACACAATTGAACTTGTGCTAGCACAAGATTACCTAAGACAGGAGTACACTGTAATATGCACATACTCTACATTCCTTTAGATATATGGGTTTATCTCCAGTATGCTGCGGATGTGTACACTTTGGTTAGTTGATGTGTTAGGTGTGACAAATGACAGGGAGTGCCCCTTTTAAATCTACTTTTTTCTTTGTGTTTTTTTTCCTCTTTTGCAAGTAACAAAGCTTAAATATTAAGACATGTGTAGAGTCCTGTTAAATGTGGAGTTTATTTGATGTATTAGCTAAAAGAAGTTGATTAATTTCTGAAATATAAATTAAAAAAAGAAAGAGAGGAGCCCTTTGACAAATTTAAATAAGTTGCTGGCTGAGTACAAGAATGAAGATAAAAGAAAAAATTAGGATTAATATAATGGAGAGAACCTGACAGCAAGGCTAATTAGACAGAAGTTTTGTGTCTCAAGGCAAAATACTAGAATCCCTGTGACTTGGCATAGAGAAAACATCAGGGAAATAGAGGAAATTATGCATTTAAATAAACACTCCTGCTGCTTTAAAGAATTAATAAAATTGCTCTATTATAATTGATCAGAAATGGCTGTGTTCTGAGAACCAGTCAGATTTGATGAATTTCACAGTAAGGGAATAGAAAATAGGCTTCTGGAAACAATCCAGTGGTGCCAGAAGGGCAACTGAAATGGCTTAGGATGCTTTTTGTTTTTCTCATCCGTTCCAAGATCTTTGTGTTCCTAATGTCTCAGTGGTAGTACAAGGATATCACCATTGGCTTTCTCTTGAATTATAGAGCTGTGCTGAGCCTGTCTGGTGCTAACTAGAAAAGCACTTTTTTCAGGCCTCAGCTTGTGGAACTTAAAGTTTCCCAGACTTTTCTGTCCATTGACCAGTCCTGTTGGAAAACAGTTTTCAGAACAGGTTGGTGCAAAATACTTTTTTAATAAATGTGCAACAGAGGAAACTCTGTTTTTTTAAATCACCTTGAGACAATTTGCTAAGGGCTCAGCTAAGCACCAGTACAGGAGCACAGGAGAGAGGGGCAGGAGCGTGGCAGGACCAGTCCAGATCAGGGTAGTGTCTTGTACTGTGACATCCATAGCGTTCATAGTTGCTTTACACGTAGCTCATGTTGTGCTGAAACGTTGCCAGTGCCATAGACCTCTTCCTTTATCTTCCAGTGTGCCAAGTAATTGGCATGTATGACTACACTGCACAGAATGACGATGAGCTAGCGTTCAATAAAGGCCAGATTATAAACGTCCTTAACAAGGAAGACCCAGACTGGTGGAAAGGGGAGGTGAATGGACAAGTGGGTCTCTTTCCATCCAACTATGTGAAGTTGACAACAGACATGGACCCAAGCCAGCAATGTAAGTGACCCTCTCTGCTGCCGTGCTGTGATTATCTGTGTAGTACGTTAAGATGAAACATGCAGCATTGCTGTGATTCTGCTGTGGTTTGCAGAAGTCAAAGCTTTGCCACTGCTGCGCTGGTCAGAGTCTCTTTGAAGACCTTCTATAATGCAAACCTTATTTTATGTTTGTTTTATTTTTAGTTCCCATCCCCTTTGTAGCATGTTACCCTTTATCATTTTTGCACCATGCTGTGTACATGCCTGACTCATTTTCCTAGCTTGAATTTGCTCATTGTTTTGTTTTGCTTATGTGTTGTTTTCCTCCTTTTTCTAGGAATCATATGTTGTCCATCCCCCACTCAGGCTTGAAAGTCCTCAAAGAGACCCACTATCCCATATCACTGCCCAGAGGGATGATGGGAGATGCAGCCTTGATCATGTGGCTTCCAGCATGATCATCTACTGCCTTCTGAGTAGAAGAACACACTGCAGAGCAGTTTACCTCATTTTACATTAGTTGCATGTAATCGCAATGTTTGAGTTAATTACCTACAGATATAGACACAAAATTAAAATGAAACAAAAAAAACACAAAAAATCAGAGGATAGTGGGTCCTTTTGTGGCTTTCATAGTTACCAAACTAATTTTTCCACCTTTGCACAGGTGCTTACAGTAGTTTTAAAATTATTTTTAAATATATATTTTAGCCTTTTAAAGGAAAAGTATAAATTAAATTTCTTCATTGCAATTTTGTTTGTGCAAAAAGACCCACTATCAAGGAATGCTGCATGTGCTATTAAAATTGTTCCAAATGTCCATAAATTTGAGACTTTATGTATCTTTCTTTTTTATTGTTCACTTGTCCAGTGTTGTCAATATGTCTTCCTTTTTTTTTTAACTTTTTTTTTTTTTTAAATTACAAAAGAACAGAAGGAGTTAAATCAGTTTAAGGAACTTTAAATGTGCCCAGTCACAGATAAGGAATTTTTTTGTTATTGTACTGTATGTATCAGATGTTCCTTGTTGAGTGTGTAATACATTGTGGAGAGAAGACATTAACTTCCTTCCAATGCAAGAGATATTCACCTTGCATAATGTTGTTATCCCAGTTACTTTAATTTTACTTTGCACATTACTTGTAGCTGCGTACAGTTAGAAAACACCCTGGTTTGTGTTTGTCTCAGATGTTTCACTTTTTGCATTTTCGTATCAGAAATCAGTAGAATGCTACATACGTGTGGGATTTGAGAACTAACTTCCTTATTTTCATCTTGGTTACATGAAGTTTGATTTCTCATTTTTACTTTCTTATGACTATGGAACAACACGTTTTGAGCAAGTAATTTTCTTGACAAGAAAGAATGTATAGAAATATCTCCCTGCAATTAATTTCCAATGTTTACATTTTTTTAAAATAGACTGTGGAATTTATACAAATTAATATTAAATGGAGCTTACAGTCAAGTTTATGTAGTAGGTGTGCTGTAGCTAAGCCACGTTTGTCTTTCCAGCATTAGTCACGAGCTCTTGATGAAATGCCTGGTGCTGTCAGTGCAGAATTCCTCTTTTCCCAATGCCTCAAGCACAATATAGCCGTTCTACTAATTACTTTACCATTTAGTTATGTTCTGGTTTATGTATTTCATTTATTTCTAAATTTCATGCTGGCAGTGTTGTAGCGTTTCTAATCCTACCCCATCTCCCTCCTTCTGACCCGTCATGCGGTGCAAAGAACAAGTGAAGCTCCTTACTCAATTGCACTTCAGTATTTCATCAATATGAATGTAAATTATATAAATATATAAAACCCTGCAGCTTTAACAACTGTAATACAGCCTTTAAAATTAGTTACATGTGTAGATAATTAAATTCTTCATATAAAAGATAGACTAAAATGTGTTTGTTGTCTTGTTGCTGTGTACACACAGAATTCACCAAGTGGCATTAGTGCATGTAATGAATTTGCCACCGGAATAGCCTGAAGCCCACCTGTTTAATTTCAGAATGACACTTGTCTTGTTCTTTCGAATAGTATTTCAATATAATTACTTAGATTGGTCATGATTATCTGGAACCTTTTGCACCTTTCTTTATTCAATGCTTTCTATGTGTTACAAATCAGTTGATATTTTTTGACTCTATACTGGTAGATGAATTAAGAATACTTAATTGTTTTTTTATGGGTTTACATTGACTTAGGCTCTGTGTTTTATGCCAGAAGCTTTAGTCTTAAAACATGCACAATTGCACAGATTTTCTTTCTTTAAGGATAGTATTAACACGCACAAATTTTTCATTTACCTCTGTGCCATTAAAAAAAAAATAAATTTCTTCTCCACCATAGCCACTTGCTGAAAAATATGCTGCCTGGTATGACATAAATTGAACAGAACTTAGTACTTATAGTTTTCAGTGCCCATTGTTTTGCTTACTGAGAATGATGTAGCCAGATTTTACTCCACTATTTCAATATTATGTGCATTAAAATGTTATTTTAATGAAAGGATATCTCTGTTTTCCCATATTGAGCTTCTGCGTTGAAAGAGTCGTAACTTAAGTAAAAGCATTTGTCCTAAGGGACGTTTTGGGTTTTATGACTTCAGGCCAGAAACGAACTTTCTCTACATATTAAAATATTTGCAATACTTTGGAGATAGAGGATTCAGATGCTGCTTTTTTTTTTTCCATTAATCAAATGAGAAGAAAAATAAAGCTATTATAATAATCTGCAGGCTACATGTTTCCTAACATGCTGCTTAAAAATGCTGAGAGTGATGGCTCATAAAAGATTTTCAAAATCACAGTGCTCTAAAAGTTCTTGGGGTCAGTTTTCCACTGAAGTGAAGAGAGCAGTCTGAAGTTGTCCCTCTGTAGAAACACACACACAGATACAGACACGGGTGTATGTTATGCCAGGATTCCTCATGCAGAAGAGTACTGTGTATTATTCAATAGAGCAACAGCTTTATCAGTCTGTCTGTTGTTGAGAATAGTTAACTCTAAAACCTCAAAACACATTTAAAATGTCCCAGACAAAGATATTCAAACCATTGTGGCTTCTGTTGACATACATTGTTGAAATACCTATGATGTTTATTTACTCAATTATTAAAGTTCTTAAGTGTACTACTATAGCTTGGCATGGTATTGTTTAATCTTGCTCATAATCAGTTATTTCCTTTGAGTAGCAGGGAAAAAGATAGTGCATTTATTCTTTCTTACCTGTCTGGATTTTGGGGTTTTAAATATATATACATATATGTATACACACACACACACACA
>NW_010170866.1:64071-64714 GCF_000695765.1 Mesitornis unicolor | reverse complement strand
GGAGATAAGATTAATCAAGCAGGACCTGCCCACTTCAGGGAGGACCACTTCAAAGGCTGTTGCAGAGGGTGGCTGCTTTACATGCCATGCAACCTTTCTGCCCACCCCACAGTGCACCTCCCAGTCAGGTTTCAGCATGAGAGCATGGAATTTTGGACTCTTCCTGTGGGATTATTTTGCCCCACTATCCACAGTTGTTTTACAGTAAAATTAAATCATCTCTTGACTCAAGCTACTGAAAAGAAAAAAAAAAGACTGATGAAATCCAGCAAGTTGAAGATCAAATTTCATTATGGATTTTTGCCAAATCTGGTTTGTATTTGGTTTGAAACCAGGCAAATCACAGTTCAAATCAACAGATCAAAACATAATTTTTATATTTTAAGTTTGAGTAATTCTGGTTTCTTAATCAGTACATATTTCTTCCTACTACCACAAAATATTAATAGATTTATCTTTTTTCTTCCTAGTATCTCAGAGGGAAAACATTCTATTTCCAATTAATAGCTACGGAACCTAGGTACAGAAAAAGTATTTATGACTTGGTCAGACCACATGCGAAATCTGTGGATTCACAAGGGATTTAAGAGATACCTTGAGCAGAAATCTTAGGTCCTCCAGTAACTTCTTAATCATAATACCA
>NW_010170866.1:52996-64040 GCF_000695765.1 Mesitornis unicolor | reverse complement strand
TCCCTACAAAATCTTGATATATCTTAAGGTCTTAGTTAACATGGCAAATAAATGGACCTAAGCTTTGTGCCAAGCAGTATTAAAATAATTATTCTTTCATGGGTCCCAAAGTCCAAATTCTAATAAAGCTTTTAAAGTAACTTTATGTACTGTCAAGAAATCTTTTTCATACATTTTAGAGATGAAATCCCAACCAGTCTTGAATGATGTCCCAAGTAAATTCAAAACTTATCTTTTCATCCAGTTAGTGATTCATCAGTCAAAGCCACATTCCCAGTCTGACAGACTTCTCAGTAGTATTTACAGAGGAAGCCAAGGTTAATTTTGTTCAAATGTGGACAGTTGAAATGAGCTCTTCACCCCAGTTAAGTCTTTTCTTCTTAAAATGGCCATGACATTTTTACAGGAAACTTGAAACGGCTGAACACTTCACTTGCCAGTGGTAAAACAATCATCCGTAAACCAATACATAACATCATATAGCACAACAAAGACTACTTCAAGTCTATTTTGCTGTAAGAGTTATCATTCTAAATGGGTTAAAGATTAATGACAAATGTACAGTTTAGAAAATATATATACATTACCTTTACATCGCCATACATTTAAAATATTTCAAAGCAGTATAGACTACTAGGCATTTAGCCATACATAGATTTACGATATTCTTATGCATACTGTTTTTAATTAGGTATTATTTTAATATGTCATCTATGAAAGCAGAAAGGCATATGTCAGTAACAACTATGAATGATTAATTTCTCTGTTAAAGGATCTTAATTTATTAAGCAGGTAATATGAATTTGTCTAAATGAGCCCTAAGTATATTACAAATGTTAGCAGAAGGCCAGGTCACTACCCACATTAATTTGATAAACAAAGTTATGTTTTTCATTATTAAAATGTGGTTCCCTGAAGTATGGATTAAAAAAGATGAAAGGACACTAAAGAAAACAAAAATCGATGAGATTCAGCTTTGTAATGCATTGCATAGAAGTAATCTCAATAGCATGTAATCCAAGTAGGCTTCTGAAAATACAAATGAAATCTGTTTGAACAGAATAGATCTCCAAAACCACAACCTCCTTCCACATGTGCATTGTAGTGAGAGAACTCAAGGAAGGAAAGATATCTATAGGCAAAGGTTTGTGAAGCCAAAATGCAGCATCTGTAAATGGCAGTGTCCTGCCAAAAGGTCTGGTGGCATTAGGTCTGCTCCAGCACCAAGGAACAGTCAGTACTGCAACCAACTACAGACACAGAGAAGCGAGTGAAATATGCTTTCAACAGTATGAAGATACTCAAAGTTCATTAACACCTGGGAAACCTGTTTCAGTGCCTTTGGATCCTACTACAATTCATAAGAAGTTAATCCGATTCCTATTTGTCAGTAATATCTTTCTATGATAATATTATTTAAAGACTCTCTTAGCATGCTATTCGATATTCCAGCTTGATGTATTACCTCCCAGCATAGTCTTTCAAACAAACCTACTCTGAAAGCTGAGACAAACCACTCTGTAGCTGAGACAGGACATAAGATACTTCCATCCGTGATCAAAACTCATGGATACATAGCTGCCACTTATTTTCAAGACTGTTCAGTTAAGCCATCCTTGACTTGGAATGAAAAGAAAAAAAAAGAAACTTTTCTGGTCAAAATTTGCACATCTTTATCCAAAGAACATTGAACAGGTCATGTTCCTATCGTGCATAAATGCATCAGCATATGGAGACACCCACACAACCACAGACTAGGTACACAGTGGAATGTGATACTCAACATACTGCTATATAATCACATTTTGTAACTAGGATTAAGTGTAGTGAGACTTTACGTTGTTCAGCTGCTACAGTAAACTGATAATGCTGTTTTCCCACTACTTCATGTGAATGTAAGTACCAAAACACAGGAGTCTCTGCTGCAGTGTGGAGTACGCAGAGAGGATGAGAGACAACGGGAGGGAGAGCGTGAAAAATGGCAGAGGGCACTTAGTAATGAATAAAGAAAAAAAACCACTGCTAATTTCCCAAGGGGTGGGCATATTTAACTGTCACATCTGGAACCCTTGTTTAAACACCATTACGGGAGTTGGTTTTCAAAGAAAGGTTATAAACTGAAGTGTTCTGAAATCACTGCCATGCTGTTTACACAGCAGAGTGGCTGCAGGTTTCACAGCTGCGCAGTGGATACTGATCACCACAAGAACCAGAAACCCCACAGGGATGCTCACATGGATGTCCTCCCTGCCAAAATGGGATGCTCGCAAAAGCAAAGCAGCTCAACACCAGCCAAAGAGTTGGAAAGTCTCAGGCACAGTCCTAGAGCTTTTAGTACAACAATGGCCTCTCCTGGGCCAAAAAAAAGCCATGTCAAAGTACCGCTTTTATAGGTCCTCATCGTGGTAACTACAAAGAGCAGCAAAGGACAACAGTAGGAATTTTAGTGATGCGGCATTTGAAAAACACTTCACATAGTAAAGAAAGTTGCTGTTTTCAGAAGTCTAGCAAAATGCAGGGCCTAGCTTACTGAAGAGAATCTCTACTCCACAAGAACATCTTCTAAAGGCATTCCAGGTTCATGGGAACTCTGAATTAGTAAAAGGCCTCAAGATTCAACCTCTTCATCTGCGCTAACGTGCACTTCACATTGAATTTAAAAGCCCCTAAAACAAACAAACAAGGGAACCTCAGTAGTTTTGGAAAGGTCAAAAGCTCTTTGATTACGAACAACATGGATGAAGTGTTTTGGACTGCTAGTGCAAACATCTTTAGCATTATGGTAAAGATGAAAAGATAGAGAGCGGCAGACAAGGTACAAAGAAAGACGTCATATTTCTCCTGCAAATGCATATGTGAATTCTGCATGTGCTAGTTTGCTTTGAGCTATGTTAGGTCATGCTGTGTGACACACATTTGATTTGATATAAGATTTAGAAGGACACACCTATCAAAATATGTTTATAAACTGCCTACAGAATTAGTCAACTGCATTTTGCCTACATCTGAAGTAGATGTGGGATGTTTATTTGTAGACCCAAAGGCTAACTGCTGTCAAGGAATGCTGCTGGATTCATTTTTTGTAGGAAAAACAACTGGTGTTCATTCTATTGCCACCATATTTATCACTATTCTGTTTGAATATGGGACTTGGGAATTAAGGCTATTCCCTCAGCCTGTTACAATAATACAGTGCAACATCTTTACTTAATTATTGCTTTTGGATTATACAAGAAAACATAAGACAAATTAAGAACCAAAATTAATTTATCTGTTTACATCTGTACACAGGAACACTGGAATGAATGCCAGTGATTGCCATTATAAAACAACATTTACGCTTGAGTAAATGAGGTGTTACACCCTATTGGAATAATATAACTGTATTTTGGAAAGCATTGCTTAAAACAGCAACAGACATAATTTGTGTTTATAGAAATTCATACTTTCATTTCTGTTATTGCAAGGATCTGCATAAGACAATTTTCACCTGATAAAAAGTGTTTCCAAGAAGAACACCTATGGTCATTAATCTGCTTGTAGACTCCTTTCTTTTACATCAGTGTTCTGAGAGGGGACAAAGACAAAAAGGTATGCAGATGGGAAGGGACTATTTCACACACACTCCCATCTTCCCTTGGTGTGGGATCCTAGGCTGGATTTTCTCTCATGCACCTGAAGATCCACACACCCATGTCCTCATTTCCTTCTGGTACTTCTAGAGTGAAGCACCACACACAACCACGTATGAGTTTAAGTCACGGAGCTGCACCAAGAAAACGTGCTCCATAGGTAATGTCTGATGGGGATGGGTAATATGTCCAATTTTAATTTAGTTGATGTATTAGGTTGGATTTTAATTCTGTGTTTATCTGCAGACAAAAGATTACATTCTTAAAAACATGGCTGAACTGTTGAAGTGAAACGAAGATCGAAATGCTAATTGAGTCTTCTCCCACAAAGGTTTTGCTTAGATCTGTGAGAACACAAAAGGCCGGTTAATGGAAATATATGCAAGAAATTTTGTTTATTTGGTTCAAATCATATAGAGAGGTTAATTAAAAATTCACAAAGGACTTGTTTTCTGTGTATCAAGCCTAGGGGTACTTGGTATTGTGTTTCAACAGGTAAATAAAAGAGCAGTGAAGGAAAAATAGATATGTATCCTGAAAGAGGCATTTAAAAAGAAAATCAATATCCCAGGCAATAGAAAAGATGGAATTTATCATTTGTGCATGCAAATGAGAAGGTAGTTGGGATAAGAGCTAGAGTAAATTTCTTATTCTTTTTGTAGTCCAGTCCATCCTGAGACTTAGAATTTCAGCACACCATAATGAAGTGATAAAGATCTGCATCATGAGAAGCCTCCAAGTAAAGAAGCACGTGAAAGGTAGCACATTCCCCACATGGTGCACAGAGGACACCTTGTTAGGGAGCAGAAGGCCAAGGACCAAGCAGAGCTGGATTCAATCCCTCTCTACCCCAGTGAACAGATAATGTGCTTCCAAGGAACAGGCAGGTTTGGGTAGACTTCTTTTGGAATTTATCTGAGCCCAAGTTGGAAGTGACCTCAATAGATCATACGATCTAACCTTAATTAACCTTAATACTAAGGACTGGAGTGAGTGCCCAAAAAGGACTGTATTGGCCAGACTTACTATAGGATCTGACACTGCAACCAGCTCCAACGCAAGCTGGTCATTTCATATCCTGAAAACACCTTTCCAATGTAAAGATGGATTCTTCTTATTTGAGATTTATAGCTATAACTAATTTTCTTTTCTTATATCCAGATCCAAAGTATTTAGGCTTCCAAGAAGATGAAAACATAGGGGCTGAAACAGTAACTAGGCATGCAGGTACTTTATTTGACTGAGGCCCTGGAGTTTAAGATGATTCACTGTGAAGTCAAGAAGAAAAAATCAATAGGTTTTATGGGTAAAAACACTGATGTATTATCAATTTGTATTTTCTACTTTCTCACCATTTCATAAAAGACTGTTTAATACCTCTATTTTTTAATCTAAGATAGGGAATATTTACATCTGGCACACTTGAAAGAAACAGATCTGTCCTCCATAGGAGAGAAAGATCAGCTTTAACCACCAGAAGACGGTGGTTTCCTTCAGAACAATTTGACACAAGGCCAATTGCACAGTCAAATGTAGGCAGCAGCCCACAGCTTCCCTCTGAAACACCAAAGACATTTCTCCAGCGGCAGACACCGTAAGCAAGGGGCACAACATTACAGTATCATTGATTCTGTTAGAGGCACAGGGTCTTCCTGCATCCCATGCTCTAGAATTCTGTATTCCTGACAGAGTAACTTTCAAGCATAGAAAACGGTGGCTTTAAATGCACATACAAAGGAGGTAAACTTTGAAGAATGAAGTTTTCTGGGATTGAGTAATGGAGGAGAGGTGACGAAAGTAGTAAATGGCATGTGTAAACATGTACTGAATTAAAACACAAACGGAAGATGATAAATAGGAAACAGATCACTTAATAAGAGTAATTTAGAAAAGCATTCATATAATATGCAGAAGCACTGCTTTAAAAAATATCTAAAAAGATTCCATGCTGATTTTTTACACATAGCATGCTGAGTATGCAAATATGATTTACAAAACATAGATTGAAAAAGTTTCTGAAGCAAAAGATGTTTTCCTCTCCTTTCTTTACAAGTACGGAATGTTAATGTATATTGCCCACTTTTTACCATGTCTCTGGACGCAGTTACAATATTAAAAAAGCAAACAAAGATAACTGATATTCCAGCAACTATGGACAGGCTGAGCTGAAAGCTCTCTTTGGCAAGACAGGAATTGCAACCATTAATTCTTTCAGAAGATAAGCTTTTAGAAAAATAGAAAGCACATTAAGAGCAAAATGGTACACCAGGTTACCCCATGTCATACTTCTCAATAAAACCAATGTTTTTTCTAGGGCTTTTCAAAAAACCAAGCTCATCCTGAGTTACTGGCAGCTGGGGAAGTGTGGCAACTCCAAAAATCACTTTGATCCAAGCATCTCGAGAGGAAGTGAAATGCACATCGGGTATGCAGGCTTGACAAATTTGTCCACTGCTTCCCAGCCCTTGTGGTTACAAAGATAACCTTCCAAAAGTGAAGTGCACATAAAGCAAATGCAGAATTGTCCTGTTTAAGCTGCTGGGGTGGAGGTGTTTGACACAAATCAAAACCCTGAACCAAAAAATAACTGAGGAAACAACAAAACCTCCACCTCTCAACTGCTGCTTACAGCTTTTAACGTGGCAAAAAACCCTAAAATTGACTACACTCCTGTCATAACACGGATGCTATTAAGAACTATGCAGGGCTTCTGCAAAGCTTTCAAAAGTCACATCATTCTCATGCTGCTGTAAACAGGGAAATTGGGCAACTGAAGCATGGGTTAGCACTGATTTCACTTTTTTAAGGAAAAAAAAAATCACAGCAGAATTGGAGCCAGAGGAGTACGACTGTGGCTGAGATCCCTCCTTTCTAAATCCAGAAAACAAAGCAGGACTGAATATCATTAAATAGGACAGGGAATAAGACCTTTACCTATGCCTGAAGGACTAGAGAAAAGGTAGAATCAGAAAGGCAGAGAAATAACCCAAGAAGGACACTTCACCTTCCCCCTTTGCATCGTTATGCAAATCCAAGAATTTGCATAGACAGAGAAAGCAGAAAGAATCAAACGAGCAGAAAAAAAATCTACATGTAATCTGTAAGAGATTTACCAGTCAAAAGTTTGTGCCAAATCTAGGCTTTAGACTGAGCTCTGGAATAAAAGTTGGTGAAAGTTGCAAGTGCAAAGCAGGAAAATTAAATTCCCTCCGAGAGGCTGTCAGAAGGTCAGACTTTTGACTCTTGGTCTTTTTCTCAACTTTAAATGCCATTCTCTGCTAGCAGCCATCTAGAACCAGCCTTCCAGTAATGTTTCAGAGATATCTGTGCTGGCTCATAGGTGGAAACTAAGCACTTAATCCAAAATTGTGAAGTTCCAGGCCTTTGTTCAGCTGCTACACGGGAGACACACAAAGTCCATAAGCAGTTCATTTACAGCCCTGAAGTTTCCATATGTTTCAGGTTAGACCTTGGAGTTTGGATCATGACCATGTTGTCACTAAAACTGTGCTCAGAGTTGAACTTTTGCACTTGTCCATAAACTCACTGTTACTGGGCAGAGTAGCTTTCTATTTAAGCTGATAACAAAGTCCCTCAAGATCCACAGAGGAAATGTTCTCTCTCCCAGACCTAACCTAAGCAGCTTAAAGCCTACCAGAATTTATTTGAACTTGCTTAATAAAATGGGTGCTGCAAAAAAAAGCAGTCATTTTAACATGGGGCCAGGACAGAAAATGAGATAGTGACAGTCATCCAATTCAATTATTTCTGTGCAATGCATAAGCAATCCTTGGAGCAGACCTGGAGCTGTACTCCACTTCCCCAGGAGAAAGGCTGACCACCAGGTTACCTCTCTTTTTTGTCACAGGGTGTATGTTCTTATGTGGACACACGGGCTAATTAATTCTGCAAACCTGACATAATGTAAGTGTCCAAATACATTTAAGCAGTTTCCAAGTACTGAAAAAAAAAAAGGAAAAAAAAAAAGCTACTTGAACCCAGCAAAACCCTCCCCCTCAAGTTCTTGAACTGCATCCACCACAGCATTGCCTCAACACTTGGGGGCACAGGAAAATCCTGATTCAACAGACAGGGCTTGGAAAAAATCCAAAACATCAAACCTCAAGCTTAGCTAAAAGTACCTACTATTGTGTAGGACTTATTCTCCATGCTATGTAGATCTTAAACTAAAATAAAGACAGAATTGTACATTGCTTGTTCAAAAGAGAAGTAAAGACCTTATTTTTTGAGTACAAATTGTACATGACTTTAATAGTATGAATTCTGTCAAGTGGTCCATAGAATAAATTTGCACACAGTTCAACATAACATGTGCACATTAAATAGGATTTGGCATTAAAAGACCCAACATTGAATGGAAATCGAAAATAAATGCCCACATTCTCCCCAGAAGACTATTCACCCCAAGGCCTTAGGCATTAATTTAAGTGAATGAGGAAGCCACTAGGGCAGCTGTCGGTAGCTTATTTGATTTGTGAATAAACAATGGCTTCATTTTAAATGCTATTTACTCCTACTCCATACTAATGTAAAAATCAGAAACACAAAATAGAAATGACTATTCAAAACCACACATTTTTAAGAAAGCTTTTACACTGCAAAGTTCCTCATTTCAACATGGTAGGAAAATAAAATAGTAAGAACTTCTGTTGCATTATTAATTTTAACTGCTACTAATGTTAAGAAGCCCTGAGGTCGTATCTTATACTTAATTGATATAGTGCATTTGGCTGTATATTAATGAGAAGTTAGGGTATCATAGGTCATTCCAATAAAATCTTTGGGCTTGTCAGCTTGAATTATGTATCTTTACATCTGTAGAAAACAGTGGCAATATGATAATTACAGTAGTTGTTATAACTTGTTAGTACAATCAGGTACATCATGTCCAAAGTGCAGATGTCAATCCAGCCTGGCACTAATAATCCATCAAACAGATTATTAATTATGAACAGTTTCTATGCAAAGAGAAGCATTTAGCTGCACAATGAATTTTCAGATTGGAGCTCAGTAATTTCTTCTTGATATTGTAAAGATTTAATTACTACACAAAGCCACCATCTCCCTGGCACTGTAAAAGACAAAAACGAAGACCTGTACCCTGTACCTCCATATACAAAGTACTGAACTTTATGTGTAGGTGTACGTGTGGGTTTGCAGATAATTACATATATATAACCTCATGCAACCATTAAGGTTTCATATGAAACAACTTCTCATTATCAGGATTCATCTCTATATGTAGATTTTACCTTGTACAGAATTCAGAGGGGATCTGTCTAGAAAGATGCAGGTCTGTAGCCTTCCTCTAGCAGAATGTACATGCTGAACACTTTTTGGCTTCCATGCAATTTATAATTTGAAAGACAACAGAACCTAGCTGTCCCACCCCAACCTACACTCAATTTCTATTTCCCAAATAGACATCTTGCCCTATGATCAGATTCTTGTTTGACATGTAATAGAGTTATGGGAGTTTAAGAGAAGATGAAGAATTTACATAAAAGGAAAGGAATTGTTCCAAACAATAAGCAAATTGTATCTGTTCATGAATGCAAAATCTGACTATAAAGCAAACTGAGTGCACAAGTTAAATATGCCTTTGTGCAACTGGCACTTACAACAGCCAATAACCCAAGATGAAACTGTCCTTGAAAGCACTGCAGTGACAATCTATGGATAAATTGTTCTTGAGCAATTTCTCCAATATACATTAAGCACAAAAAGGCTTGCTTTCCACACACACCATACCAGTTCGGCTTTCTTGGTTTTCCTGTAAACATGACTATTCAGGATAGCAAAAGAAAGGAAAGAAGAAGTCCCGCTGAGCGATTCCCATGCTGATTTCTGCTGCTAAGATATAACCCTAGAAAAACTGCACTGAGATCCAAAAAGTGCTCTGAATTCAGTGTCTGTTTGTAAAATCAGAACCCAGCGTACACAAATCCTACATACTCAAACACACGGTCTTCAAAGGCCTGAGCACACATACACATTACATATGAACAACCATTTTTACCTTATTCATTTAAATCCACCCAGGCTGTCCTACACAAAATAGCAGGGTTTAGGGAAATAAAAAGATTAAGAAAAGCAGACTGCAGGTACTCCTGTCTGCGTGCAATGAACCAGTGCAACAGCTCAGGACATTTCTGTACAAAAGTCAACTGTGTAGCACACGTGGAGGAGGGAATCCTGCTCCTCCCAGTGTTTGCTGGGCATTGTATACAAGATCTTACTGCACACCAGCTCCAGCTGGACTGCCAGATGTCTGAGATTTATGGACATATGGCAGCCTACACAGTAGCATCTCAACTTTTAGGACATCCACAAAACCCAGACTAATCTGTTAAATTCTTGAAATCTGCATGGACAAGAACTCTGCCTGTGAAAGGGAATGTGTCCAGAAGAATGCAGACGACTAGTGGTCGACGTGGATTAATGGCCCAAACAATCTACAGTCTGTTATATTCAGAGAGGAGTCATGATCCCCGCTAATTTTTCTTTCAGAGTTACGAAGTAGAGCTCACCAGGTTGTAAAAGGGCATATTCGATATTGGCTGTAAGTGTGTTTTGCCTTCCTGAGGTATTGCTCAGGTGGTGCAGTTCCACATTTCTTCTTCCATGGGCTGAAATTCAGCAGAGGAACACATAAGCCCCAACTGAGCAGGTTGGGGTATTACAGATAATAAATTATTGCATCCACAGTAAAGGATAAAGATAGGAAGGCGGAGTGAGTTGCTTGAAAAACTTCTGTCTCATCTATGGGCTCAGATCTACAATCAAGTTGCACATTACACAACATTACCTCTGCGGAGCTGCAGTCGCTGTCTGCCTGCATGCTCTGAGGAGCAGCGTCAGGTAGGGCAAACTGCATCTCTCGTCAACTTCTGAACCACGGTTTTCTGTGCCAGGCTTCAGAGAAACATGAATCACAGCACGGCTGGGGGAGCTGCTTCTGGCAGCTAATATGACTTACCATGCTCCTAAAGCATCTGTATTTTCATTCCTTATTTTGGTTCAAGTGTCTAAGCAAAAGAATTCTACTGCTGTGCTCTTGGATTCCAAAAATTAGGCACTGAATCTGTATTTCAGTACCTAAACAGAGCTGGCCTGTTTCTCAGTATCATCAAAGGCGTACACTTTCAACAAGTGCTTTTCAAGTTCAACTGTGCTTTCCCACTCTTCAAAAATTATTCGTCTTTTTCCTTGCATAAAGGATGCTCAGATCAGTAAAACAAGGAAGAAATGCCCTTGTAAAAGAAAGAGGGACAGACATACAGACACCACACTCACTTAGGCCTAACAACAGGCCTTTTCATTAATTATCTTCCTAATGATGGGTTCCCGAACAATACTGCAGAATTTCATTCAAAATCAAGCTACTCGCT
>NW_010170866.1:9001-52965 GCF_000695765.1 Mesitornis unicolor | reverse complement strand
AAGAGTGCATTTTATCTTGTTCCCTCAAGAACTCTGAAGCCATCTTCCTCAAATTTATATTCTAATCTTTCTACGCTCACTTGTAAAAGCTGATAATTAGGAAAGCCTCTTTGATGGTCAGAAGCTGCACACTATTTCTGTGTGCATGGTAACAGGATGAATCAGTGGCTCCACTAATCCTGTAAGAGTGTTAAAGGTCCCATGTGACAGTTACTGTGCATGCTAAACCTGCCCTATATTATGCTATTTCCCACTAATCCTAAGAAAATTAATGTTCATTTATCATGAAAAAAGGTTAATTATACATTTACTTCTGATTTAGGCACATTAGACCAGACTCACAAATAATGCCTTTTTTTTTTTTTAACAGGGGTTTTCTCTTTTAGCATGCAATCAGGGACCATACTCCAAAATCATATCAGGTTGAAAAAGGGGGGTTTGCAGAGGCAGGACAAGAAGACGACCCAGTGGTAATTGCGATTATCCTTCTGATCCAGTTTAAAAAAAAAAACTTTAGCTTTTGTTCTTTATGCAAAACTTGCAACAACATCTGCTTCACCTCTTCTGCTAGCAGTTTTCAAGCATGCATTGAATGCCAATTCTAGTTCAGAAAACAGAATCACCTTTTCATTGCTTATTAAAGTACTAACTTATAGAATAAAATGTGTTCCTTTATGAAATATTTTATTGTAATTAAATCATAGCGTTCACTCGACAGGAAAAGTACAAAAAAAGTGGTTTGAATGATTTATTTACATTAGCAGACTCTAACCCTCTAAGTATAATCCTGGCATTTTACACAATAGCTGCACTACATCGTATACAAACCAACTTTCAGAGATTGCTCGTGAAGCAGTGAAAGTGGGAGCCTGTTGTAACGGGCTGTTTGTGAGGTTGTTCAAAGCATCTCTGACAAAAGACATAAATTAATAGAAAGATCTTTTGCTGAACTACACAGTATATCAATTCCCATACTGATGTACCTAACTGGATCTTGTATTTTTCTTGGCCACCCACTCTGTTCAGAACTACACTGACATGCAATTTCTATGCTACAGAATATAAGCAACATAGCTTTTTCAAATTAAAGGTTTAGATAGCTATTTTATCTTCTATCAGGCACTATAGGTTCCATAATAAGGTGCTACAAAGTGGCTTTTTTTTTTGCTAAGAGTTAACCCAAAACCACATTTCATACAATATGTCTTTTTAAAAAGCAGTTTAGGCAATAGTGACCATTAAAAAGAAATGCATTTTTTCACATTATGCTTAAAAGTTACTTGTATGCTGGGACCATGTCCTAGTAAGTGTGTGCGTCCCCACAAATATCTGACCAAGTTCATTTATGACCAAATTCACACCCAATTTTGGCAGGTGCAGCTATACTTACTATATATTCTTGTATTTTTCTCTAATTCACCATTTAACTTATTGGGGCTAGAAGTGTTCAAAGCAATTGCTTTGAAGGCTATTTATAACACTGTTTAGACAGGCCACCTCATAGTGAAAACCATAGAGCCTTGTCTCCTCAAAAGTACAACCTTCACTTCTACTACACCACAGTTTATAGTTAAATGCATACTTTTGTAACAGGATGCGGATCGAGTCCAACTAACACTACTAAATTAGCAGCTATATTTTTGCTTACTTTTATATCAGAGGTGCCATCATAATGTGTGATGCAAAACCATTTAAAATTCAGCTACTTTTCAGAAAAATTGTAACAGTGAATTATTAACAGACAGGGTCTATCCTATTTCCTGCATCTTCCAATTGCCTTTTGAAAACATTTCTCTGCTTAATATCCTATAAATTTTTGTTAGAAACATTCTTCAGTGTCTGTGATAGAAAAACTGTTCTGAAAATCAATAGTTTGCATACTTCTTTGCCTGCAATACCTTATATATAAGAGTCTAAAATGAGCTACAACAGATTCAATTTTAAGATTCAGAATTCAGACTAATAGGTTTTAATTTAAGAAAATATCTGTCACTGTGAATAGGCAAACAAATGGATTACATTCTCTGGTTTTATTCCTTAGGCCATAAGTGTTAATCTCTTAGCAGAACCAACATAATATACCACTATAGATTATCAAAAATGACTACTCGCTGCTGTGAATTATTCATCTGAAAGGTTATGCACCACTGATAATATAAATTATATTTGAAAAATATTCATATAACATTTTAATAAGCTTTAAAAAATGATTTCTTTTCCAATGTTTAAACTAAAAATAATATTTAGTGTCTCGGAAGGAATTATGGATTTATTGGATGTGTTCAAAAGTCTTGCCATAAGGTATCTAAGACTTAGGGGGAACTGATCATCTAAATGCTCTGTAAGATGTACTTGCTCCATAACTTAAAGATAATACACCTACATTTCTCTCAAAGGCCTGTAATCCAATTATTCTTATGCATGTAAAGAGCTGGTGACTGTTTACAGTTTAAAGATAAAATTCAGGATTTCTTGTCTGTGCTGCCACAGAAAAGGATCTCAAGGAAGACCCTAACACCCAGGACAGGCAGACCAATGCACTTCTGTTCTGCACAGCAAAGCAAGGGAAGCTCAAGATCCATTAGCAACGCCCAGTGCAGCACCTGAACTCAGTCCAGGACCGCTTCCTCCAATACAATCAACTACCTAAAAAAGAAATGTTCTTAGAATTTTGAAAGCATAGCAAGAGTTTTTACAACACAGGGATTTGGAGTATGTCACGCATGGCAAAAAGTGCCTAATAGGCACTGCCGAAGGAGAACCATTTTCTCAGTATCCACCTATAGAAGTGAAGGCCCTTTTAAAATCTATTTAAAAGATATTCTGAAACTGAAACAGAAAGTCTCACATTTGAAAACCTTAGTCTTCAATTCATCATCTTAACATTGCTGAGAGTTTTGATTTATTCTGGTTTATAATACAAGATTTGCTAATAGCTTACAGTTATATTTGAAAATAAACTGGTTGAATCATGGAAGGAAAATTCAGTTGTTCTTCTTTTACTTACTGATAGCAACATCTGACATCTTTTTCTACTCATTGAACAGTAATAATCTGAATCAAGTTAAACCTGAGGAATGAATCCTATGCACTGGATACCATAACTACCAAAATCTAAAGACACTTCTAAGCAGCAAGAATGGGATGCCAGGATGTTCCATTTGGGTTCCAACAATTAATATAGATTCCTTCTTCTAAAAATCTGATTCTTTGTCTTCAGGTTTTTTTTTCTTCAAGCTCCATAAATGTTCTAAATATTTCATTTACAATCCCCTTCCAATCTCCATATTTTTTAAGGTTTTCATTTGTGTATTTGATTTGTAGCTCAGCTACATAACACCTGGTATTTGCTCCTCTTTCCTACCACAGTTGTCCACTGTAGGATTTGACAGGTCATTTCCTTTTTCTTCCTTTTGTTTTCATTGATCTCCTGTGCAAAATCTCAGTCTGTCCTCCCTGCGCCTTTCTCAGAGTTCACCGGCCCTCAGCTTCCAGCACCATTTCGACACTGATGAATCACAGATCTTCACTTGCATCTTTCATTTCCCCTACGTTGCAGGTTATCTCACTTCTTTGCCTGCTTCTCAAACACACAATTTTGATGTCAAAGTCAGTCTCTTGAAAATTGAACTTCTTATCTTTTCTTCCAATTCTCACCTCCTTGCCATTACTGTTGACAATACCACTATCTTTCTCGATTCTCTAGATTTTAAATTTCATGGCCCATTCAACTCTTTTCTCCATCATTTGATCACAGCTCAAACTGTCATCAAATCTTATCTGTACTTTTCTATGATATCTCCAATTTCTATCCTGTCCTTTCCAACGTTTCCACTAAAATCTTTGTCCAAGACTTCATATGACTTGCATCCACTACAGAAAATTCCTGTTTAAGGTTTTATTCCTCATGCTCCAGTACATGTAAAATATAGCTGCTAAAATATTTAACGCTCCTTGCTTGAATTGATCCATTTAAAAAAAGTTGCACAAAGCTACCCATTACTTCCTGCATTAAGCACAAGGTCCTGACTCTTACTTCCAAAGTCTTGTACATCTCCACTCACAATTCTTTTTTTCTACACTTTCCTTTACTGCTCCTTTCTGTTTCCTATAAACTGATTTACTTCTTCTTCATTGTTTTTCTGCTGCTCTCGAAACCTCATACATGACCCCACAGTGGTGAATATACAAAATATATTTGTTTCTTCCCTTCCAAAACACAGCTCTCTGTCACACTTACTCAGGTGTCTCTTCTTAAATTTCTCTGCTTCCTTCCACCTGCAGTTAACCAGTGGAACATAATCCTTGCCTTTATACTGAACAAAGGAAGTAGGGATTGTAATTGAGCTGCTTCGTATTCTGTCCAAAGCGGTCTTGTTGCTTCTGCCTGCACTTTTTTCTTTTAATCTAGCACAAGCAAATCATTCCGCAAAAGTGACATCCTCAAAGGTTTAAAAAACCCCAAGCAAATAAATAAAACAAAAAAACCCACAACTCTTTCCTGCTAAAGAGAAATAATCAGTTTAATTCACAGTGTATTTCATTGAAAATCAATGCTTACAACTAAAAATCAATATTTCTTTAGAAAAATCATGAGACAGTAATGCGCAAAATTCAAATCAATTATGCAAATAGAGGCTACTTTTAAGCCATGATCTAAATCAAGGTTAAGTAATTAAATTAATCCACTCCAGCCCAATGTAATACCACAGTCCGTTACATTACCTACATAGCAATGCATACATTCAAAATCCTTTCTAAAAAGCTGCACGCATGATTTGAACTGGAGGAAAGCAGACGTGATTTTATTCCCACTAAACAGATGGATAAGCTGAGACAGAGATACCGGTCAGTAAATCAGTGGTGTATCTAAAGCCTTCAACTGGAGTCTGCTAATCAGACAGCTCTGCCTTCCCTGAGGAACAAGGGTGATGGTCACTAGTTGAGCCCCCTCCAAGATTGGCTTTTGTCTGCACGTTTGGACATCCCTACTGAGACAACAATTAAAGAGGTGAAACCTGAACAAAGACTACAGGAACAGGCCAACTTCAATAGCATTTAATTAATATTTGAGCATGGATGTACAATAGTTCTAGAAACAGCTAGAGTGACTTAAGAGTCTATCACCCACAAGGCACTCGATACAACCCCTACAGAAGAGACATTACAATGGATTATGTGTCTTTCATGTGAAATCACCCTGCAGTAGTAATTCAAAGGTAGCTCTACAGAAAAAGACTCAGAACCATCCCATGACCTATTGCAGAAACTCAACTATGGGAAAAAGTGAAATCCAGCGAAGCAGCAGTACGAAAAATTGAGCCCAGCAGTTTCTTATGTTTCACCAGCAGCTCCCCCAGGGACATCAGAGGGATCTCAAGCTACACTTCTGATTGTTGTCACACCTCATTTGGGGCAAAAGGTTTTCTGGAAAGGAGCTAAAAAAGTATTATTATAATCCATTTTACAAATTCAGCATTGTTTTCAAGCTCCTGATCACCTCAGACAATACTGGAAGCCAGTGTTTTTAAGAGCAGTACAGCAAGTAAAACAGTCTCAAAAATGAAGGACGCTTCCCCAAAAATACCCAACTCCAGGATTTTCCAAGATGATCGAAAAGATTTATATACAAATGTCAGTACACTGGTCAGAAAGTCTTTTTACACCACAAATGCAAGTAAAGCAATAACACTTAAAGTGTACTGCCCTTCAATTATGTCTGTTACTATTTCATTATTTCATAGCTAAACCCCCAAATTTTAATATTACAAACATTTAATTCAAAGGATTTTCTAGCTCTGAAGACTCTATTGAGCACTAAAGCAAGAGGAAAACCAGATCTAAACTAAAAGTGCAATGAAGTGATTATGATAGTTATGAATCAGCCCTCCATTATGGAGCCACTTTAAGCAGCACATAATAGATTCTGATTAAGCTCTTTAAGCTGAATTACAATGTACTATTAGAAGACCAGATAATTAATATTTTTCAGAGCCCACAAGCTAATTTTACCAGCATCCACCTTTTTTTACCACAGTATGATCAGACCTTACCACAGCCTGCTCAGCGGGAAGCAATGAGCCAGCTCCAAAGTTACCAGGCCTGCTAATAAAAATTTCAAGCTGACGTCAAGGCTCAGAGCTCTGTCACTGTCTGGAAGCTTCTCCTCCCCATGGGAAAGTTATAGACATCACATGCTTGTAACAGAGGCAATTATGAGCAAAATTTGCCTGTGGTCTGGACCTGGACTGGAGTTTGCCATTTCAGCAGCACTGCAGTATTATAAAGCTATTAGATGCCACTGCAAACGTTTAGAATCTGAGACGAGAACAACTCAAGCAAGTTTCAAATCAGTTTATACGGCGCTCCTGGCAATGGAAAGTGATAATCACAGCATACTGTTGCTCCTTTACTGCACAATAGATTTTGAAACAGCGCAATCATTCATGTTCCCATTGGAAGAGATACAAGACACACACAGTATTGTCTCCTCTTATTCACAAAATACAAGCAGGACTATCCACACTTACTAGAAACGGCAACAACTACAACAAAATGGCACTCCAGCAGCTCCATCTACAGAAATCCTGGGTAGGAAATTGCTGTGTTTACCTTGAAGACAGCAAAGAGCTGTCTCTGAACTATGGGTCATGTTAACATCTGTGGAGAAAAAAGGTTTATTTTATGAGACTCCTAACTGAGAAGGTATCTTACTACAACATTATAGCTTAATTTTACCTAACCATTTTCATCCTAGTATTCTTAGTGTAGGCATTTCATTAATAAAAAGAATCACATTTTCTTCTGAATGTTTTAAGTCGCTAGTTTTGGTATTGAAAATTATGTAGCCGAGACGGTACAAGTTTAGCATTTAAAAAAGGTTTTTCTCCATGTTTCCAGATGTATTTTTGCAGTCTGGACTATTTTGCATGCCACTGAGGCTACATGGCACAAAATCCACATTTAATTCAAATGTTTGTACACTGAATGCAATGCAGACAGAGCCCGTCTAAACCAAGAGGTCTCCCAGATTAATATATAAAGCAGTGCAACAGTCACACGCCAATCTATATGAGCATGATCATAAAATCTCCTTAGCCTTGTAATAAAAGGGATTTCTCAAGTAGGCTTGTGTACCTACATTACTCATAATCATTTCTGACAACATACTGAGAAGAGTTTACTTTTTCAATCCATTCAACTGACATCCATTTTTGAGAATGCTGTAGTCATTCTTTGTGACTTGTACTAAGTAGCACCTTTGGAACCAGGTTCGTCAACGGCATGGTTTGACTTCACTGCTATCTGGTTTTAACCTCATCTGTGAAAACGTTCATTTTAACTTTTAGTAACCATTACCCCCAGTAATTGATAAAATATGTTTGAGGATCTCCTTTGGCTTATAGTGTTTTCTTTTCTGTGCTTTTGTTTCACATGGAACAATAAATAGCAGGTGTATTTTCTTACAGTCCATAAATATTTAAGGATTGTGAATAACAAATAGCATTGCCTTAAAAAAAAATCCTCATATTTTTACATAGAACAGGAGGAAAAGGAAATTTCCCCTCTAGAGCCCATGTGTGGGAGTGAATGTCTTGGCACTGTGTGTCACAGAACCATCTGAGACAAAGGGACTATGTCCGTATTCCTGTAGTCATCCAGTTATTCATATATAAATATATGCCTGTGAGTCCATGACATCATGCACCTTTAATACATTTCCTATTAATTCAGGCAGCTGGTCTTTGAATCAGGTTTTAAAATCCCAGCAGCCTGGAGACAGTAGGAATTTAGAGCAGGTGAGTTAGTAGTACTGGGAATTTCTCAAGTCCTACATTTTTCTTTCATCATTCAGTTTCCCATTAAAAAAAGAATTGGAAATAATTAGTTTACACATTAAACCCAAATATTTTAGTGTTGGTTTAGTGCCAGCTAAAATTTGCCCAGTCCTCAGATATTTACAGATAAACACTGGCTGAAAGAGAACTTGGGTGATTTGCACTTCTGTAGGACTATCTGAGGGCTGTCTTTCAAGGAGGGCTTTCTAAATTTGTATGAGCAACTTGAGTGGCACACAAGTGAACAGGGAGCCAATTCTTCCTTTAGAGAAGTAGTGCAATGTACTCTCTCAATCTACTACTATTAAGTAATATGAACTGTTGCACTAAGGACGAACCGTGAGCTTCCAAATAACCTTTGGAGTTATCCCAGTACATTTTGGTGCACTGCAATATCAAAATCTGGAGTTCGGAAGTATATGAATAAACCGGATCACAGAGAAAGGGCTGCAGTGAGCAGACTGAAAAAACAGTGTCAACAAATTCTTTCTTAAGGGTTACTGTTTATAAATCTGAATTGAAGTAAATATCATAAATGAGTACTCTCTCCCCAGCATGGAGGGTTCTCTAGGCTTTATGTTCCTACCAGAAAAATGGCTTTATCTTCATTTACCCAAATTATCTAATTGACACTTGCTTTTTGATCTTGTTTAGAATTTGGGCAAGCCACCGACAGTTTTACGGAAGAGCACGGCTTAGAGTAACACATATAACATCATTCAGGCTAAATCTTAAGTTTCCCCCACTGTTTTTACACAGAAGAGTACATATTCCACCAATGAATGATCATGACCCAGCTGAGCATTAAAAATGGCTGAAAAAATATTCAGCACTATCCACTTACACTTTTCTTTGATGGAAACGGGAAATTCTCCCACCTACTCCACCTGGAGTCCAGGGGTAGGTAACTAAAATCTGTACGTCACTATCACAAAGCTGCTGAATGTCGACAGTAGTTTCAATTTAAATGCACCCACTTGAACAGTAGTTTAGTTGAGATTCTTTTCTATATGTAACAATTGTTAAAAGGAACAGGACAGGCTTCCAAACATGAATTAAAACTAGCTTCATGCAATATGCCTGACCTCAAATCTGTACATATGGTTTTACTGCCCCTCCTTTGCCACTCAGCTGAAAGGCTGCAACAGAATCAGTACTGCTGCACCTAAAACACGTGGCTTGGAGAGCAGAGGAGTTGTGTCCTCATAAAAGGTGATCAGTAACTGGGTAGGCTTGCAAAGACACTCTTTTGATCTGCAGAGAGAAGGACACTGAACCACTATCATCTAGCGAGACTGTCCATCTTGTCTGTTCATGGTTTCTGGCAGTTTCGGTACTGATAGACACAACTTCACTGTGCCCTTCCTTGTGCCCACTCCCCCTCATGGATTAATGGTTATGAGCTCAGAGAAGCCTGCCTGCCAAAAATCATCAGTAAATGGCTTGCCATTGACCTTCTAAGCTGGTTTAAGTACAAATATTCCTTTAAAATAAGAAAACATCATCTTCAGTTCTAAATTACATACTCTTAATTGTATGAAAAGTATATTAATTAAACACTAAATAGGGTAGGCTGCTTTGCAGATGTGTTACCTGAAAAGCAACCCTTCATATATGCCTACTGGATAAAAATACAGGATTGTAAGTATAAAAACTCTACACTTTGCATTATCTTAAAAATTCAATACAGACATCTTGAAGTGTCCAAATACATTTGTACTCCAGGACAGATGAAATGTGATATGTGATTTTTTTTTCCAAATAGCAAAATAGCAAGAAGGAGAAAAAGTGTTATTCACATACAGACAGTGACAGTTTCTAATTATTGATGCATCACTAAGCAAGGTTTTGCTAACAGCTAAATGAGCTATTGCACTTACAAAATGAGGGCACGTGGCATATCTGATTAGTTTTACTTATATGTCTATGATATTATGTAATTCTAGATGGTTAATATCTTTTTATCTTTTGGAAAAATGTGCTACTTAAAGGAACAGTTGTATTCAATGCCATATTGTTTTCTACCCAATTATCTTTTGTTTTCAGCATGCAAACGCAAAAATGCTGAGCGCTCATTTTAAGTCCTATATATCATCATAATTAATTGTGAGCTAGCTTCTGCTTGCGCTTGTCACATACAGAACATGAAAGAAGTTAAATATTCCTGGCAAAAGAAGGTACAGGATTCCAAGAAATCTGCTTTTTGTGAACTAATGAAACAATTTTTAACAATTTTTATTGCAAGCATCTGTGAGCTCCCACCAGGCAGCAGCAACAGACTTGTTTCTGCTTATATTGCTCAGTTCCAGGCTAATGTCCCCTAAAGCTGTTAGGCTGAAAGCCAACAGCAGATATATCCACAAAGAGACCTGACCCTTGTCCCTGCAACTAATAATGTCTCCTGGAAGTTTTAAGTTAATAGTCTATGTAAGATTCTTATTAGTGAAACTTTGCCTTTTTCCCCAGCCATATTTGGTGAGTTATACTCTTCGGTAGAAATCATGTAGAGGAACCAAACACACTGACTTAGAAGAAACGGACTGAATGGGAAATTCTCTAACTACAAAAATGTTTGAAGTCTCTTAAATAAATAAAAAAAGCCTAGATCTAGAATTCTCTTTTGCTCTCTATTTTTGCTAAAAATCGCTTTACTTTTCTGCTGACCAAATCTCAGCAGGTCACCTTTGGAGAATTTGGGTGCTTGTGCATTCTGTTCTTGATCTCTTTGTTCCCACTCACACTTCAGATACGTGGCAGAATCTTTCTGTGACTTATTAGACAGTGTAAGGTCTCAGCCACAGAAATGTTGTTCATGGGGTGTGTTTTTGGCTGGTTGGTTGGTTGGTTTTTTACCTGCATCGCTCTAAAGATTCTGGCAACAAAGGCCAGTACTTTGACCCTTATCAAATGCTGTTGTTTTGAGACAATTTCATGTTTCCACTACTGCAACCATGAAAAATACTGGGCAAAATGGCATCAGTAACCTTAGTAAGTAAACAAAATTACTGAAAATATTTGGCTTTACAGAGGGTAAATCATGTGTATTTGCATCTCTGAACACTGGGAAATAAAGGGGAAATTAAACCAAAGAAACCACAGAGGTCAAGACTTCAGGAGCAGAAAGCTTCTAATGAGGCTTCCTTGTCCATATTTAAATACTTAAGCAAACAGTAGTTGGCTCTTCTGCAGCATCTTTGACCTATACTTAAAAAGAGTCATAAGTTGCAGGTTGTTCTGTTTGTTAATAGCCAAATTCAGAACAGAATCCAGTCTGGTGACTCCAAGGCCAATGTCCTGTATGTGGAAAAGCACAGTCTAACTAGGAATCATTTAATGTGCAACTGAAAGTTTCTCTTATCAGAACAGAGAGGTAAAATAAAATAAAAAAAATAAAAAAAAGAAAAATTCGGTAGAAGAAGGAGCTGAAAATATTGGCTGTCTGAGCCAGTTTCAAGGAGGGGATCAATTCCTAACACAAAGCATTACTTGTAGGTAAGATCTTTCCTCTAAATACTGTCTCTAGAAGAGCTGCAAGAACACAGACACCAAAATAGGAGCAGTAACAGCACTGACCAGCAGTCTCCTCTGAGCCATTGCTTGTGCCATGCTGCAGTTCAGGCTCCCTTACATGAGACAGGGCAAGAAGCTATTTGTCAAGAGTTTGGAAATTATTTTTTGAGCTGAGGAATAACTCAAAACTGTATTTTCATCATGAGAAAATTCATGTGAAGTACTGCCAAGCCTACCACGGTAGATTTGATATCCATGGGATAACTTAATGTTATGGAAATACCTGCTCCTCTCTACTTATGAATTATTACAGAGTTTACCAATATAGAAATGCAGGTCACATGGGAACATTAAATCAAGAAGATTTTATAAATTTAACCCAAAATGTATCTTCCATCTAGTTGCACAGGACAACTATACTTCACAGTAGAGATCAGATAAAATGTACATCTTCAGTTCCCAATTACTTTGTTTGCTGGAATTTTAGGAGTGCAAGTCTTAAGAAATAGGGCATAGAGAATCTATGAGGCTTTATAGCTACCAGACCCAAACACCTGCTCATTCATGACTTGATCCTGAATAAGATCTAGATTCAGCCTTAATTTAAGGGATCATTTATCTCCTAGGGTTTTGTTAAGATAGCTCTTAGCACACACTAAAGGACTAATGGATGTATGCAAAACAATAAAGAGAAAGCAGCTTGGATATAATGTAGGAGAACTTATTCTCGTAATGATCATCTTCTGACTCTAAACATTCTGAAAGGTACAAATGGTAGTAGGGCACATAAGTCACCTGGGAGTTTTCAAATTACTCCTTCCATCTAGAAATTGAGATCACCCCAAGAAAAAAATGGACATGTTGCTTTTTCATGCTTGCTACATCTTGATAAGCATAGAAGAATATGGATGAAACGGACTCAATAAAATAATAGAAAGATGGAGGGAACATTAAATTCTAAAGTTTATTCTCTTCTCATGTAATAAAAAAACAAGTGCCTTGTGCAGCACAGTTTGGCATAAACGGAATAATTTCTGGATAGCTGCCAGTACTAAGGTTAAAAAGCAACATTACAAGGCTTCCATGATGACAGCCTACTGGGAGACATTTGTTGAAAATTGCTTTGCCTATCATTTAGTCAGCAGAAAGGAAAAAAATACAAATAAAAAAAGCCTTGCAGTACTAGTTATGTTAGAGCTATGTTGAGTCTGTATCTATAAATGATTCAAATTGTAAGCTTATAAAGCCCTCATACAGGTGCAATCAACGTAAAAGCCTAGCATTTCTCTTCTTTTCTTTTATAATCGCAAAGTTCTATATATTTTCACCATATGCCGTTCCAGTAACTGTGTGTAATTATGAAGGAAGTATGAGCTAAGATTTAGATTCAAGTTTCAAAAAATAAATTAACATTATTTTTTTGACAACGCGCAATAAAGTTTTCACCAGCTACACTGTGAACAAGTAGCAGCCTTAAATCTTGCAACATCAAATAAAACAGCATGTTTTAACTATACTCCTTTACTCTGTGGGAAATGACAACTTAGGCGGTGCAAGTACTGAATTGTGGTATTTTAACTGCACTATATATGTCTGTCTTTGAAAGTCCACTAAATACATGAAAGTCTTCCACAATGGTTTGAAAGAAATAAGAATAAAGCACTAAACCTCAAATTTTCAGTGAGGTCCGTACAGACTGTCATTTGGCTCTCATTTAAATTAATGGGATTCCATCAGCTACTTCCCAGAACAGTGCTTCAAAACCACAGGGCTAAGTGGTCAGAAGGGGTTTTTTTCAGTATGGTTAACAAATTAATATTCATATTCTACAACAGCTTTTATCTCTGTATTATCTGTTACTGACAAAGAGAAATTAGAATTCTGATCTGTGGTTTGGTATGACTACGTGATTCAAGAAAATATCATTTGTGGTTTTCTTTTTTAAGAATTAGCCTGTATCTTCCAGTTAAACTGGATTTAAAGTCATCCTACCCTGTAATCAATAGGCAAGAGTTTATGTGTCTGCTACTTCAAAATATGGTGCATTTTGCATCTTCTCTTATCTTCTGGACCAATCCTAAGGCAATAGCTCGTGGTTTCGAAATAATTTCAACAATCTATTTGTTGACCTAGCCACAACCTGTGGAAAGCCTTTGCAGTTGAATGTCCTCACTGAGGACTCAAAGCGTGTGTTGGTGGTTTTTTGTGTTTGGGTTTTTTTTTTTCCAAATTAACTTCCTACCGCTTTCTCAAGAAATGACTATTCCTAGAAAAATGAATACAGACAATCTAATGATGAACTCCTAAATCCACAGAGAATACTCAGTGCTCTCTCTAGCTCTCCTCTTTAAAGGGTAACTTAGAAAGCTTCTCTCCAAGACTTGACTACAGCAAAGCAAAACAGTAAAAAGTGTTATTTGGTGTAAGTAAAGGATTACTTTATAGTACCTTGATTTATCCCTGTGACAACTGGACAAGGGTCCAGTGTAAGTCATATAAAGCCAACAGAAAAACTACTTACTCTTAGTACTTCAAACATAAATTGGTCTCTCATCCTCAAACCAAATTGTACTTGTGTGTCATATTTTAAACAAAGTGAAAGACAAAATGATTGTCTGATGCTGGTCTCAGGTTAAAATCCGCTCACACGGTGTAAGAGAGTTTGTGGCTCTGTGATAGCACATAGCATACATTTCCCTGTAAGAAACAGGAATGTCTGCTATTTTTTTTACACTACTGGTACAAACTATACTTGGAGATTAAAAGTTTTCTTATCTTATACTTACAGAAAACAAATGACAGCACTTTAGTGCTGTCAGTTTGGTAGAAATATTGCAATTTGAAAATTATTCTTTTCTGCAAGACTTTTCATATTCATACTCCTACTGAGATGTCAGATCATTATGCATCCATTCTTCTTGCATCCATAATTATGAAAAAAAAAAAAGTTTCTGAAATTCCAGAAATATTGATATGGGTTATATTTGAGTTCAATCCATAGTCTTTATCAAGTGCTTCTATCTCTAATTAGTGGATACACCAAAGTTCAAATTCAGCATACTACAAATAGCTAAAAATTCAGTGGTGTTGTATTTATTTTTACACTAAGTGAAGCTGGTCCTGAATTTGACCTCTCTTATCATACCAATCAGCCAGTGACTGTCAGCCTTTTTTAGTTTCCTAAAAGTCAGGAAAAAATCCCAAATGTCAAATCTGCGCCATCATCCACAAACTGACGAGAGATAGATACAGAGATGGAGGCAGAGATGCTACATTATACTGACAAATGAAATCAAAGGGAAAAAAAACAACCCTTACATTTTATGTGGAAGAGAAAACCCTAAAATTACGTTCGTACAAATAAGCCCTGACTTGACAAGAAGTTAGACAAATCTAGCTATAGTGGCTGACATGTAGCCGTGACATTCCAGAAAAAAGTTTATTCAAAGAGAAGTGGAGAAATTTCCTTTTTTCAAACAAATACAAGTGAGAAAAACCTCTTGGGCCTTTGAAAGAATCCTTTCTAGCACTCCGTGGCTGTTAACTACTTTGCATGCGTATCATCACCTCCTTCCACTCAGTGACGTGCTTTCCCATGATGTATCTTCCAGCTGGGTAATCTGATTTGGATAATACTAGTAATAAGAAAACCCAAAGTTATCTTATACACACAACTTTTGCGTTAGTTTACATAGGTATTTTTATTATTATTTAAAGGCAGACTGAGAAAGAAAAATATGAAGGAAGGAGAAAAAGAAGGATTGCAGGTCAAGGAAAGAGGAGAACCATCAATATCATTCAGTCTCTAGTCCAAAGTTGCAGAATTATCAAATGTGACATTAGGACATTGCTAAAATTGACAAAAAATATTTTATATAGTGAGGCTGCTAGGTCAGAAAGCCCAGTGATACTCTCCTGAGTGCAGGAATTGGATGGGCTTCACTCACCAGATGCAATGCTACAGGAGGGGTGGAAGAGCTGTGGAGCTATGGCACATCTACGCCTGCTCTGTAGATGTTGTGCTGGAGCACTGGCCAGTGCTTTGTGTGCTTGCAGGCTCACCAAGTGCTCCTGCCAACCTTCCCAACAACTTCCACACACCACTGTGAAAACAGCTACCATGGAAGTTATCAGCTCTCTGCTGCTTGCATCTATACCATACATCTGAACACTGCAGCTGTGGCGTTTTTCATGCTTTCATGGGAAAGAGAGATTGGATTTGGTCCAAAGGATGTTACATCTCTATGCTTTCAGAAAGATGAAATGGGTAACAATTTCACTCTGACCTCTAATGCTATAAAAGCTGTCACCAAAAGATATTAAAAATAGCTACATGTGTGGCAACTGGAATGGAACTCAGAATCCACTGACTACTGCACACACGGCGCCCATCTCGTCCTTTCCCAATTTCATGCAGATTCCCGTGCAGTTGTAATGCAGAAAGCACCTCAGGATGAATACAGACATTGCTTATGAAACACACGTACACACATGTACAGCACCAAGGAGCCTGGTAATTTAGGCTATTATGCACCTATTATTACACTTCAGAAAACACATCTCTCAATATATTCCACACTGGGCTGAAATGGGAGACAGGGCAAGAGGAAATGGTGTCAAAATGCAACAGCACTTACTCAGTGAATGCAAAATGGCATCTCTAACAAATCTAACTCAAACTTACAGTCCACTGGCCCCGGCATTTAGAAATCAATTGCAGGAGGTTTGAGAAGGATACGGCTCATGAAAGGATGTCTGTGACAGCCTGGATGGCCAGATTTCTAAACTGGAGAGACACTGGGCGGTTATTTCTATTGCACAGTAAAATATATACAAACACACAATTAAAAATAAATACTGTACAGGCACCATACTACTGAACACAGAAAAGGCAAGTAAATAATTGGTAGAGTAAAAACAGGCAACAGAGAAAAAGCAATTCACTTGTATTTTACAAGTAAAATAAATATCAACTCCAGTAAAATAAAGTGTGTTGAGTAAAAAAACCTCCCTCTTCAACCTCCAGATCTTTCTACCACTTGTATGGGGCACTAAGCACGTGTGGGCCCTCCTACTGAACTGACCATAGGAGACAAGACAATCCCAAGCATGATCACTCTCAGGAACGAAATCTGGAATCTGCTGTGCTGAAAAAAGAAAACCCAAGAAATCACTGATATTTTCTGTGCAGGCTAAGAGCTGTAGCTACAGCTGTAAGCAGAATTTCAATGAAACAGCAACAAATGTTATTCAACGTCCTCCTTCTCCAGCAGCGCAAAGCATAAACCTGCCAAACGTATCCTTTTTTACAACAACGCAGCAGAAGCGACACTGGGGATGCATTTGGCCCAGGGAAGGTTTCTTTGTGGAGCACTCAGGACCGAGTACGGCAGCAAACTCTGGACCAGAGGGTACCAGGTGGTACCAGGCTGCGAGATAGAGAGAGGGAGAGCAGATGCCAAGCGTCTCTGTGTGTGTCCTGCCTAGTGGCAGGCTGAGAGCATCACCAGCAGCCTCCCAAACTGCTTATTCCACACACTGGCCAGAGGGCGAGTGCTGCGCTGGTTACGGCAGCTGGGAAGGAGTGTGTGGAGAGAGGAAATAAAAACGGGGAAACAGGGAAGGTCTCGGTAGCCAAAAGAGATAAACACACACATGCACGCACGACACACAAATAATCACTGCAGCTTCACAGCCTGTTGGAAAGCAGCACTAGCTGAGATTTCTAGATCTTTCTGTCATATTCGTAATGACTCAGTAACAGGCATAATGGAAGAGATTAATTTTAGAGGATTTCTTAAGTCTGCAATATTAACTGGGGTGAGAAGAACTAAAAAGCCCCCACAAAGGACTACTGTAGGACTTATGCAAATATTTCCATCTGGGTTTAGAATAAAAATCAAAGCCCTGAACCAACCAGCAGACACTGTTTCACGCACTGCTAATGAAGAGAGAATTCAATTCTGCTGTTTGCTGAAATGAATACTGAACTTGTATCTTGACGTTTTACAAGAATACAGTATGTGTGTTAAAACAAGACTTTTGCAATCACAGGAGCACTGGCAGCTTCCTGTCATGCTTAAGGGCTAGATCGTGGCTTTAGCCTGAGACCTGAGCAAAGGACATTGAGCAGCCATGCTCAACCCAGTAATGTTTGAAATTCACACAGTAGCCGATGCAATGGGTAGATGCCAGTCTGCTCTTGGCATGGCCCCCTTCCCTACTGAATGGATGATACACACATACAGACCGGAATGCATTTCACAGCGGTACAAGTTAACCTACATCCTAACACAAGCTCCAGCACCTGGACCTGCCAGCTCTTTTCCTCAGAAAAAGAATGGGGAAGAAGCTGAGCTGAATGGATCCTGTCCAGCACTTTGGGAGGGTGACAAAGGGACAAGTTCCTGTCACTGGGCAGCAACAAAGAGCACATGCATGTTGCTCACATAGCAGTTTGGAAACAGACAGCAAGGGCAGGATTAGAAAAGGAGGAGGGGAAAATCTGTTGTTTCACACTGTTGATAGAAAAACTGAAAAAATGGTAGGATGATAGATGACTCATAAAAGTGTTAGACTACTGCCAAGAGCAGTAGATTTGGCAGCAATGCAAGATACGCTGCCTCAGGAGAGTCATGCTTCAGTCCCTTCCTCCAGTGGGGAAGCGAAATGCATGAGCTCCCATCCAGGGCAGCTTCCTTCCGCCCCGCCGCGGGCTCCGTCCTACCACCCCGAATTTGCTCTCCGCAGCAAGATGCCATTAGCCCGTCTTTTGCTCCTTGGTCCCAGTGCTGATATAACACTTCCAGTAGCAATTTGACAGCAAATTAATAAATGTATTCTTACACTGCTAAGTTTGAAATAGTTTATAAATTCATTTTTTTTCCCCTTGGCATATTAGTAAAACTCTGCCTGCCTTCCTCTCTCCTTCACTAAAATATTTTGTCTTAAATTTTTCATTTGTGGCATATGGACTTGGGATTTTTGGGGTTTTTTTTCCCCAAAAAATGTTCAATATAAATCAGACAGGCATTTGGGAAATAAAGGAGATCTGAAAAATGAGAGGAGCTGAACTTTTGGAGATTTGCCAAGAAAAACTTGAGACAAAATTAAGGCAGTAAATACATATCGATTACTCAGGGGAAACTTTTTACAATGTTTTATCAAAGGTTACCTGCTTCCAATCCTTTCTACTCGAAACCATTTTCCTGCCAAACTGCAGTACTGTTTCAGTATTTATCTGTCAATTCTTTAAACACAAGACTACAAACTGACTCTCACTCTCCATAGGCATGCAAACAGATGCACATATGTTGACTGCAAGGGTCGCTAACAAGTTTCTCAATCCTTCCTTCACCTATAAATGCAGGTTACTGAAGCAGTGATACATTAGAGACTCCCTGGAATCTCAGGTTTCCTATCTGTTTGGTCTGTGGCATGGGCTGATAGTAAAAACATTCATTCGTAACTACATACTTTTTTGCTATATTTTTGTAACAGGCACAGTTTGGGCTATAGAGCTGTACAAAAAGTCCCACAGAAGTAACATTTCCTGTTGGCATTTGAGAGCACAACTTTTTTCAAGCAGTCTCTTGAAAAACAGTAAGCAAATGGTGTCCTCCTGATACTCTGAAGATAGGTTTTAAGGTAAAAATAGGCACTCAGGTGGATTGGTTCTTTTTTACAGGTCTAGGGGTATGAGGAGGAGACATCCAGACAGTTAGGGACAAGAGAAGTTTCACGTAGCCTTCAGGTTCAGTGAAAGCACAAGCCCATCTAGATTCCTTCATACCCTTGATAGTTACTGTACAAAGGGTCATTAACAAAAAACTGGGTTTGTACAAATGTTTACGTGGTCTTCCATAGCCTTCTGACAATATTGTCTAACTGAAGACTTCTTACTGGCATTAAGATCTCTAGAATTTGATTCCTGGTGCACACTAACATTAAAGCAGAAATGGAGTCACCAGCTCAGAGATCTCCAACTTCAGGCGCCAGAGTTATTACAGTTCAGTCACTGCCGTGTCTCTAAAGTAAGAATGAAGTAGATATTGCAGTTGAAAGTGGTATATGCTCAGCACTTTTAAGCAACAGAAACATTGATTTTGCTATTCTGCAAGCTATGATCATCTTCTATATTGTTAAATTTTTGTTACTTCCATTTATAGCCAAAGAAAACTCTTGATGTGACCTTCATGTTGCTGGCCGCCTAGCCTTGAAAAGCTACAGCACAGGTGAGGTAGCAGAGACTGGGCAAACATCCTACAACCCTAAGTAAAGTACTGAGCAGAACTTACACCTGTTTAATTTGTACCAAAGGCCGTGAGGAAGAAGGGACACCAAATATTGCTGGCATGAGGAAAGGCACCCTCATTCTCGCTGCTGAAGAGAGCTGAGGCTGTGCTTACAGCATCAGTCAGCGCCCAACACCAGAATCCCATCAGCAGACCTCGCAGTTCAGGGGTGCAATGTGCTCCCACAGGTGTGACTGCCCAAACGGTCACTTCTTTGGAGGTTTCATCCCATCTAAGAGTACTTCTGACACTTTGTGAGAATTTTATTATTTCACTGAGACATTTCAGAACTCTACATGTTTCAATTATCAATCCATTCCTACCAGAAACATAGCAGAGAAGGAAATAATAAGGATAAAAGGAATGAAAGTAGCAAAAATATTTACTGTAGATTTAAGAGATAATTAGACATTTGGGGAATGGGGACTACACAACTGCAGCAACTATGCAAATATTGACAAATACAGACAGTTATCAAAATTATTAAGTTTCTCAAAAAGTGTTGAAAATTAGCAAGTTTCAAATATCCACAAATCATCTAAAAAGTTCTCTGTTTCTCAGCACTGGAAACTTCCCGCATGGTTCTGCCTGGCATATTTTGACGTACATGCGGATGCACATGCAAACACGGCAGTATTCAGGGACCTGGCTGTGGCCCTTTCATTCAGACACAAGCTGCACCACCACTTCTCCTTGCATTTTTTCTTAGTATTTCTTCTCTCAGAAATTCCGAATTAAGCTGTCATTATACAGACAGTTTGGATTTTATATGATACTACCAAACATCCACACGCTGCTATGCAATGTGTCATTTGGAAAGCAATTGTATTTATAACTTTTCAATTACACTTGCTGAATGTTACACCAACTTTATTTGGTTTTTGTTCAATGTTCTAAGCAAAGATTGAATTAAAATAGTGAGAGCAATAAGGCATATATCAAGCCCAACTCTAACTGCTTTACATCTAAAACCAGAAGAAAACCATAAACACAGAATTTCTATCCCTTTACACAGTGACTCTGAAAGCACTGCCTTGTGCAGAGTAAAAATTTTGAAAATGTTTTAGTGCTTTAGTGTTCGTAATGTCAGTAGCTCCTCCCAATAAGAAAAGTGTTCTCATATAATAACGTGAGGAGGTAACAGTATAACAACAACTGCTCCAGTCTTTAAAAAAAATGCTACCGGGTTTCCAATTATGAGGAATTTTCATAAGATTATGCTTAACAGCATATCATGATACTGACTGGCAAATCCTACCAATCAAATGGCAAATTTTAAAAGTACAGCAAGCTATTTAGTAATAAACCTAAATTTATTTTTTGCACTTCAATGGTGCTCACAAATAAAGCACTTAGATTTTATCATCATAAATGATAAATCTGTCTTGTGTTTTGTACACAGGAAGATTGTTTCACAGTATAAACAGATTCTGTGGTAACATGAGAAATACAGTCTATGCTCTTGGTTGGGGTTATTTGTAATTTATAAAGTATATTATAGCCAAAGCTGTCTAGATGGCTCAAGCCAATTAGAAAGATTCCCAATAGATATACATTCCCACAACAGATATTTCATTAAAAAACCAGCCTCATTCCCTTTTCAGGTTTGTTCAACCTCAACTAAATATAACCTCTAATGCAACTTACAGCATGTTGGGTTATATGCATTACACAGAAAGTCTCTGTAGGAAAAAAAATATAGCCTCTGGAAATAAATAATAGTCTACAAACACTGAGCATCTTCTTTCCCATACCATATGTCCCTGGTAATCACTAATACATCCTGACGTTCAAGAGACAGACAGACAACTGTGTAAATAAACAGACCACTACTGACGGCTTTGTGATAGCTATACGAATGAAAAGTGTATTCACTATTTAATTAATCTAATTAATGCATTAGCTTCCCAAATCTTTGGGAAAATGTCAACATGCCTATAGCTATCCATACACAAAGTTAGGCATTTAATTTACTAAGCTTAAAAGGATGTCAGAAATGGATGTCGTGGATCTGCAAGAGCAGAAAGGAGACACTTGAAGTCTACACCACTCATTTGGTGGATCGCTTCTTCCCACCACACCAGATACCCTCCTTTGAAGGGTCTCTGAAACAAAGCAAATCAGTGAGGAGAAACATGAGTCATCCTTCTGTGCGCCTCTTTCCCGCAATGTCCTTGGAAGACACAGCGAAAAACATTCAGGCCCAATCTGATTTGATAAAATGTTTTCTGCCCATTGTGTGCAGGCACAGTGACTCCATAAAGCAGAAGGCAATCGCAAATGTGACTCATAGATTGTGAATGAGAATTCTGAACCTCCCCTCTGTGGATGGCAAAACTTTCAATGACTTTTACCAATGAAGAACTGGCCTTCTATTACAATCTGTTATTCGCACATAGAGCAATTCCATATTACAGCATAATGAGATCTGTATATTACATCCAGATACCATTTAGGAAAAACTAATTTTTGCCTTATTTAACAAATGCAATGTACGGATATTCTCAAATGCCATTGATTGTTTGTTCATAAAATGATAGAATAAGTCAGGTTGGAAGGGCTCTCAAGAGGCCTCTCTACAAAGTACTGCTAAAAGCAGGGTCAGCTGTGGTATCAGACCAAATTGCTCAGAGCTTATCCAGGCAGGTTTTGAAACCTTCGAGGATGGACAGGGGGCCTCATCCATTTCATAATCAGCTTGCAGGGACATAAGCAAATAGATAGCCTATGCAAACAGCTTTACAAGCACTCAGTCAGAGGGGAGCCAGGAGATTCGTTGGCAGCATAGACTTTGTCCATAAGGCCTGCTTCTGTCATAATAGCCAGGTACATCATCCATCTCTGGGAGATTCTGCCTTGCCTTCTCTATGAGCACTAAAGGTCATCTTGATCTTCTGTGAAAATCAAGATGGCACTTGCTGTACCATGCCACCGATCACTCCTCAAAAAGAAAAAGTGTGTCTTTAAAAAAATCAGATATTTGAGTACAATTTCTATTCATGCTACAAAAGTACGTTTCTATTTTTACAAAAATATCCTCCTATTTACAATATTGATTGTGATCAAATAAGAAAAGGAGCCTTACACAAGAACAACCCAGAACACATTATTTTTTCTCTCCATATCTTCCTTGAAGTGGCCACTGAACTAACTCCAACCCATAAAATTTTCTCTTTTGTTCTCATACCATAGTAACAACAACAATAAATCAGTTAGGATTCATTTGTCCAAAAATCCATTATCGTATCAATAAAGCTATTGGTCTCAAAACAAAGAGGACAGTCTGAAAGCATGAGCACAAGGTTTCTGCATGTTGAATAAAGCTTTTGAAAATGTTTTTCTCTAAAATAAATGCTGGCAATGTGAAATTTGATGATCTTAGCGGCAAATAACTGTAGGTCACTCTATATGAAAGATAAATCCTAGGCCTAGGGACATGGGTCTTCTGAAGACAAAATATCCATTCCTGGACTCCTTCCCAAAGTCGCTGTACAGAAGTTGTTTCAAAAATTCTTTATACATTTATACACAGCTTTATACAGCATAGCCACAAGATTTTTAAAAGTAAGAGGGGGGTATATGTGTGTTTTCTTCTGTTGTGTTGTTGGGTTTTTATTTTAATTTCCTTTGCCTGTCCCAGATATCTTTTGTCTGTAGAAATTTATATGGGATATTTATATCGCCTCTCTATCATTTTCCGGGAGTATAATAATTTCCCTTTTCTGCAAGAACTTTCACCTTTGCACTTGCCCATCCTGTCTCTAGTAATTAATTTCCACTCTCACCCAAGCTCTATTCATTCCCGTAAGTGTAAGGATCAAGAGAACTCTCAAACATTTAAAACTGCTTTACCTAACAAAACAGATTCTCATAAAGAAAATAATCTCAGAGGTCATTCACATTTGGGATCAGAGCTGCAGTTCTCAATGAACTATACCTCCTCTGTCCAACTGTAATACTAAAAAAACCACCCTAAATCTGATTTTCTTTGTCCTAGACATGTACCCTCACAGCATAGCTCAGAAGGGGAGACCCACATAATCTCAACCAGTCTGGTCCAAGAGAAAAGATTTCTCACCAATTTTAAAAAGATCTCAGTAAACTGGTTAGATGCACATTTAGATATAAAGCGCTCTGTCTTAAGCACAAGATACAAGAAGCTGGAGTAGCACAGGAAAAGAGTTGTGCTCATGGGAACGTAACACACAACCAGTTCATGTCTAGGTCAGATGAACCTGATCAGATGAACTAGAAGGAGACTTCCTTGCTTAAGGAATATCTCCTCCTCCCATACTGCAACATTACCTTCTTCCTCAGCCAAGCAAAGATCAAAACCTTCTACCCTGTAAAGAAGGGCAAGTAAACCAGATGAAAGAACAAAACCTTCCTGTTTCTCCAAAATGATGTGAATCCCAGACTAAGCTTTCCCCTCGCACTTGATCATTTCAAGCATTGCCCTGTTTCGAGCTTCCGCGTATTTCACAGGGTCTGTGTAGTTCATACCATGCCTTGTTTGCTCTACCACACAATTACTCTCATTCTCCTTTTATCCAAGTCAGAGTTTAATCACATTTGCCAAGTAAGCAAGCATTAAGCTGTATCCCTGGGTGAATTCCTAATGCTAACAGCATGCAGCAAAAGGAGAATCCCATCACTTTATTGATCATCTCCGCAGAAAGGCCTAAACCTGATTTAGCATGAATGAGGCCATTTCTTATGTTTAAAGGCTGCATCAGAATGAATGCTTATATTACTTCTGTACATGATCTGGCGAAAAAGAGGAATACATTGCTCAAATGTATAAATTTTAACATAATACAGGTTAAAACTATTTCAGAAGTCCCCCAAAACTGGCTAATGATTTGATTGCAATATGGGAAATCATCTAGAAAGGTAACAAAACTGGACAATAATCCATCTTCCAAAATAAACTACACTCACTAGGGCATTTAGTTAGTCCACTTAACCTGATGGTAAATCATATCATAGAGTACGGGGATATAAAAGCTGTAACTTGAGATTAAAAAAAAACCAAACAGACCACTTAGAATAAACCAAAAGGTATTTCTAAAATAATAGCATAGGAGCATCAGCCTAATGCTTATTTTACACTTGAATACTTTCTAATATTCAGACAACTTCAGTGTGTAAATTGGTGTCGTTCATAAAACTAATTAAGAAGACAGGATAGACTATCTAGACATTATAAACATTTTAGACAACCGATAAAAGCTTCTACATCTTTTCTTAATAAGTATGTTCAACTATTTTTCCACCCACAAGAACATTCTGAAGAAAGATTATGGAACAGGATGCATTTATAAATAAAATAAAAATATGAACCTCAAAAGACAAGCACATTTTCAGTTCATTTTAGAAAATAAGATTCAGAAGGAAATAATACAACAAGACACCAGAGAAGAAAGATCACCCTGTTGCAGATCATTACACTGTGACTTTATGGGGTTCCTGCCAGAAATTGGTTGCATTAAATGGAATTCATTGGTAGTGATGTGATTTAGTGATGAGAGATGGGGTCCATGAACAACGAGGAGAAGTAGTTTCTCTCATGTAGGGTCAGAGGTGCTTGTGATAGTCAACACTCACTCCCAAAAACTGAAGATTAGCATGTTTGGTCAAGTTCTGATCCAGACAGGAAATTCCTATTTCTTTTCCTGCCCCTACTACTGCCTAGTCTGAAAAGGAGCAAAGCAAGAAGTTGAACAGCAGCACCAGTCAGTTCAGACAGATTTGCTCTGAAGCAAAGGACCTTGGCCCCGTTACACACCACTGCCCGCACCCTGCACAGTTGGCAACCTACAGGTGCCCACAGCAGTTCTACATAGATAGGTATATATGATAGATGCAGTATTTCTCTGTAGATAGGAAGAGGGAGAGATTGAGAAGCTCTATGTATTGGATGCAACAATGCACAAATTGAGAAACAGCTCTTCCTATACACAAAGAGCATTGCAAACTGCATCTTGGGAGAAGAATCTCTTCACTGTATCCACCCAGGATTTGTACAAAGCACAACACCAAGTAACTATATTTCTTTTCATATTTTATTTGGGGAAACTCATAGAAATTCTAAAATGCTTTTCTCTTTATAGAAAATATATCTGAATGAAGAAAGAATGAAGTCAGATGTCTCAATGTAGATCCATTTAAAAGAAAAAAATACCAGTGCTCAATCTGACCCTGTAGGATAACTACTGCTGCAGGAAAGGAGCGACAAAACACTCTGCCTATCATTTGAGGTCTCCATAAAAATTTTAAAAAGATTGTTCCTCTATACCCACATGTCATTACTGAGAATATTGAACCATTGGGCCTGTATGATTTCCTGATAGGGACACAGTAAGTCAGCAGCAAATTTAGGAAGTTTAAAGGCTAACTTTAAAGTCTTTGTTTACAGTTTAAGGTCTTACTTTAAACTTCAGAATGCAGTTCTTTCTAATGAAGAATTTTTTGAGAAATTTTTAAGAAATATTTTTTTTAAATACCGTAGTCAAAAATCAGACTAATCACACTAATTTGTATTTATTGGCTGCTAGTTTGCAAATAAACATCTGTGATTTTCAATGTGTCCTAAATATTTTTCTTCTGAGAAAAAAGCCTGTGTTTCTTGGTAACACTAAAGGCTCTGGACAGAAAAGTACAATTCCTTTCTCTAGGTCTTCAGGTCTCCTTTTTTTCTGCCAAATGAAAAGCAATTATGACAGTATTGTTCTACTTTTGCTCTACTGAATTACCACAGGTTTTGATACAAGCTATAAAAAGATTTGCCATTTTTTCTGTTTTTGGACTCCCTTCCTTGCTTTGGGGCAAACTCAAACATAAATACAGGCTGGGTGGTGAATGGACTGAGTGCAGTTCTAAGGAGAAGGACTTGGGTCTGTTGGTTGAGAAGCTAAATGTAAGCCAGCAGTGTATGCTGGCAGCCCAGAAGGCCAACCATATCCTGGGCTGCATCAAATGAAGTGTGGCCAGCAGGGCGAGGGAGGTGATCCTGCCCCTCTGCTCTGCTCTGGTCAGACCCCACCTGCGGTGCTGTGTCCAGTCCTGGAGTCCCCAACACACAAAGGACATTGAAGTGCTGGAGCGGGTGCAGAGGAGGCCACAAAGATGATCCAAGGGCTGGAGCAGCTCTGCTACAAAGACAGGCTGAGAGAGTTGGGGTTGTTCAGCTTGGAGAAGAGAAGGCTCCAGGAGGACGTTATAGCGACCTTCCAGTTCCTGAAAAGTGCCTATAAGAAACCTGGGGCAGAGCTGTTCACTAGGGCATGTAGCGACAGGACAAGGAGTAATGGTTTTAAAGTAGAAAAGGGCAGATTTAGGTTGGATATTAGGAAAAAGTTCTTCACTATGAGGGTGGTAGATCACTGGCACAGGTTGCCCAGAGAGGTGGTGGAGGCCCCATCCCTGGAGATATTCAAGGTCAGGCTTGCTGGGGCTCTGAGCACCCTGATCTCGTCCCAGTGCCCCTGCTCACTGCAGGAGTTGGACTGGATGAGCTTTAAAGGTCCCTTCCAACCCAATGCATTCTGTGATTCTATGACTCTGTCTCTTCCAAAAGATATAGCTGTGCTTTCGAAGCATCATTGAGAGAACCTGTGACCAGAAAGAAATTCCACATATACTTGCTGATATTTGAATGGACTGCTTTTTGCTACAAGGCTTATAGCTTTGATTTGTTAACAGATTATATATGTGAAAAAAATATATAATAAAAATAGCCTTGAATTAGTAATATATGTACAATTTTTATGGAAGGCTTTAATTGTTATGGATCATACTAAATTTACAAGACAACTCAATTTAGTAGTGATGTTTTTAAATGCATATATTGAAGTGCAATGTTCTTTTCTGTTCATAAACTAAAAGCCAAATTCAAAACAGGGGATGTTATTAGTAGAAGTATGCGAATACCACAATTTATATCCATTTAGAATTCTTAAATTCAATTACTTTTTAATTGCAATACATGTAATTCAGGCATAAGGAATTCAAGTAACAAATATTTAGGCTGCATTATTAAATTCTCTGGGATATAAAAATACATTAAACTCCATCCCTCTAGCAGCTACTGATGACTTATCTGAGTCTAGCAAAGCAATATAGATTACTTTTTTCCCCAAATACCTTGGCAAGGTCACTTTTTGAGAGCTGAAATGTAAATTACTTATATTACAGCAGTATCCTCAAAAGTTTTCATTTTGTGGATTGGTTCTCTCCTAGCTCCCCCTTGCTCCATTTGTGCTATTTTAGGACTGGGAAGTCTGAAATGTTTGTTTTCATAAAAAGATATGTTAGGACAGAACTGAGACAACGATCTGGAAAATGAGTTTCCCTTAATGTGACAAATGTGGCCAGGTCCTCCCATTGCCAATCCTTCTTCATCCTTGCCTTACACAATTTTATATTTATTAAGCAGCTAATCTCCCTTTGCTCCCCATGGCCTCTGCTGCTCCAAATCCTCAAGGTCATTGCATTTTTGCCTAGCCACAAGAGCATTCTTGGCTCATGTGCTTTTGTGTCACCACCAAATTTGATCATTGTTGAAACTGCATCAAAGAAATACACAACAAAGAAGACGCGAAGCAGCTGCGCATGAGACAGAAAGGCAACACTTGATGGTTTTCTGTCATGAAAAGAGCTTCTGTAAATGCAGCTACCCAGAATAGCCAAACACTGCTGGAGAACCAGTATGAATTTCACCAGTATAACAGGCGTAGCACACCAGTATGGACTGTCATGCAATTTGTCTTCAAAAAGGCATGTGCATAAGATCTTTCCCAAAACATGCACTACTGTATCTAAGTTAGGTCACTGAAAAAGCATGTTTCATTAAATGATAACTACAATGTGTTATCCTTGATTAAAATAACAACACATGCAAAAGGCAAAACAGATACAAATACACATTTGTAATAAGACCACCTTGTTTAAGCACCCTGTTCTTTGAAATGGATATTCCATTGCTTTTTTGGAAATCGCAGGCCAGAGGGAAATACTTTTCTCCAGTATAACTGGTAAGTCCCAAGTCAGCAATGTATTCAAGTTGCTACACTTCACAGGTCTTTTTTCTGTCTTTCTGAAAAATGCTTTTTCAGCTGTATTTAGAACTCAACTGATAATTAAATCATATCTGTATATTCCCTATGGAGAATACATGAGGTATTTCAGAGGTCCTGTTTAATGTTTACAGCAAGTAAGGAATGAATTCAAGTAGGATGGTGACTGGCACCGACTGCACGCTGTCTTGCTCTCACTTAGGTTTTATTTCAGCATACCCTTTAAAAAATAAATCTAGGAGAATGTCAATAATCATTACTATGCTAAATTGGGCAAAAATACTGTGTAATTAGAATCTCTGGATGTGAAATGCAATAAAAGCTTAGATACTGGGTCAGTTCTAGTATTGAATCCTTGTTGGCACGCTCCAGCCCTAATGAACATCCAGAAAATTTTATCTGTGTAAGTGGTAATTGCATTGTTAATGAATTTACACTTTTATCTTTCCTTCAGAAAAAGTCTCACTATTATATCAAACATGCACACACGTTTCATGGGAAAATCAATGTATACATCACTGATACCCAAGCTGTTTTAACAAGACGCAGGTGATACAGTCCTGCTAGGCAGCAACAAAACAAAGCTTGCTGTACAAAATGGTGATGGGAGATTTCAAAAGAAAGCAAAATCTTAATTTGGACTTGACTCCAAAGAAGATTCCACAAAGACTTGGGAAATACAAATTCATGGGAATTTTAAGAAGTATAGCAGAATGTATGAGGAATTACAATTTTTTTCTGTTGAAAATGAAGTCTCTGTCCAATAATATCACAAGGTGCAGCAGGTTTCAATAAAACTGCGGGAAGATACCTCAAGAAGATACCCCAACAACTTTTAATAAGACCAGTTTGTTGTCCAGTCTACTATCAGTTTTTTTCCAAGCACAGAAATACCCAATACAGCAGCAGGTAAACATAAAGACTGAAACCCCTTCATCCTCCTGATAGGATACAGTTAGTTTTCCTTGTCTCTTTATTTTCCATTCTTAGGTGTCTACATCCCAGAACACAATCTCTTTCCAAAACTCTGGAAACTGAAGGAGTTCTTACTAACAGTAATAACAATATAAAATTCTATACGTGCACAGTCAAGTCCCTTTGGCATTGCAATAGGATGCCCCTCAGCCTCCAAACTCAAAGAAACACCAAAATGTGTTGGCACAGGAAACCAGGAGGAAAGAAAAGGAATGCAAATGATCCATGTGCCCTTCCTTTGTTCCATCTGTTTTCGAGTCTATGCTAAAGCAAGACTTTTTGTGGTCAAGTGCTTCCTAAAATAATGCAGACATTAATTTCTCTAACTTGCAAACACAGAATTTTTTGTTAAATCCAGTCAGAAGTAAACCACTAAATAGAGACATTTTATAGGCCTTGAAAGTAATACAGATCCCAATGTCACTGCCATAGGGACTATAATGTGCTCAGCTTGTCCACATCAATTGCAAATCATGGCCTTCCACAGTAAGACGTAATACAGTGTTCTCAACTACGCAACAAGCAAGTGCAATGCTTGAGAAAAATGGGACTTCTCCCAAAATAGGTATGAGAAAGTAAAAAGCAACAAAAGTGTTTCTAAAGTAATTGGTTCTAAACCAAGACACAACTCTGGACAGGAGTCAACAGACTGAGAAGATCTGGTACTTTGAAAGAGAAGAATTTGAGAGTACTAGAAATCTGATATAGACCATAGCAGTGATTACATTGAGTAATAAAAATCGAGCACACTATTGATGTTTTATTTAGCTTAATATGGAAGCAAAGTTCCTTTGAAACAACGCAAAATATTTGAAAGCTCAATAATATTGACAAAAATATAATGATAATTAAAAGTCAATGGAGGAAGGAAATGCAATTGCCAGACACCTCACAGAAAGTACACGTCTGTCCTTACATTTGGAGCGTTCGACCCCAGTCAAGCCTGAACATAACCAAAGACGTTGGAAGTGCTGAGGACTGCACACGTCAGCAGATGGTGCAGATTCACTGAATCAATCATAGAGTCATTAAGGTTAGAAGAGACCTCTAAGATCATCAAATCCGACCAACTGGACGGTCTGTGAATTATAAGGGAAGACGCTCACAACGTCTCCTCCTCGCAATCGATCCACTCGGTGCAAGATTTCATGAAGAATCCTTCATCCACCCGTGGTACCTTTTCTTCCTCAATGAGTTCAATTTGGAATCACATGTCCACCACTAAGAGGATCATTCCTACAGTCTCCATACATTATGTCCTATTTAGTACAGAGTCTATGTACACTACACAATAAATATACACACAAAAACAGTGTGTCTATTTATATACGCACTATATACTACACTGTTTCAACATCTCTTAAGCAATCGTGCTGATTCTTTTAGATTAAAACTCTCAAGAGGCACAACTGTGTTGCTCTCAACCCGTTTATCAAATATAAAACCTGGACATCATAGGGTGTGTCTATGTTGCACAAATATACATTGAATAAAATAACTCAGCATCCAGATAGCTGCATGAGTACTTTGTTTACTCAAGCTAATGAGCCACACTGAGAGGATGCGCTTCTCCCCACAGCCTGCAATTTAAATCTGACTTCTGATTACAACTTTAGTTATAGTTGAATAAATAATAAATAGGATGGTATATACCACTAAATTTTTTCCAACACATTTTTTATAGATAATTATTTTATTTAGACTCTAAATGGCAATTAACTTAAGATTACACTCAGCAGTTGTAAAATTCATGCTGTTCTGCACTTGTGGAGGTACAAAAGGTCCCTTGTTTGCAGTACTATGCTGATTGATTCCTATGGCAGAGGTGTTGATTCTTTGCATGAGTATACTCAGATAACACAAGACCTTTAAATATTGGTGTACTAGGTACTTATAAACCATATATTTTCTACAGATGAGGTGGGCAAAGAAAGCTTATTGAACTTTGTAATTTAAATCAAACATTGGAAAAATTATCAAAGTTTTATACAACCTATTTTTAAATGATGAAGGCAAGTTTTATGACAAGAATGACCAGCAGCAAAGAGAAATATATTCCAAATAGCATTTATACACTGGAAATTGGAGGTACTTAAAAAGTATATTTGTGACAAATATACTCAAATTTGCTTTACCGTATCAGAAGTAATTGCCTGATAAATATCTGTGATTTCTGCAATATTGTGGTCAATGGGACTGCACTACAATACATTACCAGTAGGCGAGTACCTGACCCTGGGAACTCCTAAGGTCTACGCCCAGCACTGTGTATTGCTGTATATATGACGTCCAGCTTTCAGTGCTTCAACACAGAGAGCGAGAAGGTGGAGTAGCAGTTACTCTCTCTCCTTTCCCTTGTAATTTGTATCTGTTACTAGCAGTGTACTTCAACTGACTGAAGCATTTTGAAGAACTGCAGCGGCCGTAGGAGTGCTATCTTATTTTAATTTGGGTCGATGCCAGCATAAAGCCCAACAAGGGTGACTGCTAAGCTGCAGTCCTTTCAGAGCAGTGGCATGAAAAGTGCCAATATTATCAATTAAACAAAGATGCGAATACTGCTCTCCTGGTGCATCAGCTCTGGATCTAGCAGCTGTATAGCTCAGAAATATGAGCAGCTTGTTCAGTTTGGAAGCCTTCTAACTTTCATAAACTAGATGGCTTTGCAAACAGGACAAGATGTTGCTGAGGATCTGGTGATGGAGGAAAATACAGCTGCTACCTGACTGCTGAGCTATAAACTAAGTTTTCCACATAAATAACTGTCCATCTGTAGTATGAAGTTTAGGGGAAAAACATAAGGCCACCAATTCTGTTCTGCAAAATGCAAGCATCATCATTATGAATGAATTTCATACAAGGTCTCAGTACTACTTGTTCCCACTAGAGCAAGGCGCATAGCTTTTATACCATAACTGTCTAAAGCTTCCTTGCTCTCCTGAAGGGAATACCAATGTTCAGAGCCAGACGATGATCACAGCAGTGCTTAAAATACACCCAAGATGCATGACTAGCATCACAAACAAGACATTAAAGTGCTCCACAAAAACCTATTTTGTTATTAAAAGGGTCTTCAAGAACTTTCAGCAGTATGAGACAGAAGATCAGGAAGCGAAGTACTGAACACACACGTTACTATCAGATGAACTTGTGCCAATGTAAGAGAGGGTATGGAACATCCTATGCATTGTAAACACTTACAGATCTTTAATTTCAAGAGCTGCCCACATGGAAAGTCTCCTCTACTTGGAAGGAATTCTCCTGACTGTGGGATGTAGTCTCCTTATCAGATTGCTCAGAGCAAAGAGGCAGTAGTAATAATATGAGAATAATTAACAAGAACAAGTCCTGTTTTGTAGAAGAGAGATCTCTGAGATGATCTGTCAGAGCCATCAGACTGCTGGGTGAAAGCCTGCATAAAACCTCTGAGAGCTTTTAACCCATATTTTTAATGAGAAATTAAAAATAACATTTAGAATTAGACCAAAGGCATGAAAAATGTATGATCTAAATCTTATGGAGCTTAGAAGTACACCACACAGTCTTTTTTCTTCACATAACTTAGAGGAAAGGTAATAGCTGTGTCCCTTTTACATGTGAATAAAGCAGGCACAACACACATATGGAGTTCCAAAAGCTGTAATTAATCAAAACATCTCAAGGTCACACAGACAAGGTGTATTTGCAATCTAGAATATACAAAGAAACATCAGTGTTGACAGTGGTTATATTCTGCAGCTTGCTTGGGAAAGCTTCACTTGATCTTAACAAAAATTTTGCCCAAGGAGGGACTACAAATCTGATCTGATGAAGCTAATTTTGATCCAACTCTGATGGAAAACTGGAGACTCAATGGCAGATGAGGGCCTACAGTACTCATAACAAGACCTTGATAACAGTATTTAAATGGGTATCCCGTGAGGAAAAGAAAAACACTATTCTGCAGTTAACTACAAAACATATTCTACAATAAAACTTTGCTGTAATTTAATGCTACGAATGTGGGTTTTCCCAATTAAAAAAAATTCTTTCCAGATGAAGAGAGAAAATAATACAAAATCTACTTTGCCCCAGTGTTTCCACCATACATGAATGGAAAAACAATGAGAAGCCAACTTCACAGAAGCTGACCTAACCCCCACATTAACAAAAAAATCTGTAATTAAAAGAAATAACTGGCATATTACTGTATTTGCTGCAACATTTATTCTTCAAAGAATATGACCTGATGAAATAAACAGGTTTAAATATGCAAATATCACTTCTCTTCCTTTGCCAAGTGTCCTTAACAACTGCTATTTGGCTTGCAAAATGGCTGCCACAATTGGACTGGTCTCCATATAATTTCTCCATAACATATCTTTAAGTTTTCCATTAGCAACCAACTAACAACTAGTGAAAACATCAACAAACAGAACAATGTTTATGCTTCATTACACATTAGGATTGACTGTATTAGAATCCAACACAATACCAGAGTTTATGGAGTTCTACAGTGTTAGAAAGCAAACTGGTCATTTCTTCCTCTCCAGCAACAAACAAGGGGCACTACACATTCCCCTCCAGGAAGACGTTGCCAACTCTTCAGCTCTGGTACACAATGGAGTAGCTTTTTGATACACATGAAATAAGAGTGAAAACAATCAGAGGATTTTCTGTGAAAATGTCTTTTACACTACCTGAAGCTCTCCAATTTCAGGTTTGACAAACTCTTTAGTTTTATTCACATGCAAAATGTTGCCTTCCTCCCTTCTGCTAGGCTGCCTCATTTCAGATGTTACATTTTAAAAATTGTATTTCATGTGATTATTCAACATTTACTTGTCACCAACGAAGAAAGGAAACTGCCAGAAATTCAGGTTTTTAAACTCTAAGTACAGCATAAAAATTAATGCTGTATGACAGTCATCACAGGATACATTCTCTGAACAACAAAAGACAGATTTTCCTTATGAAGCAAATGCAACTTGGTTCTTCCTTGTTTGTTTTATTAAATAAAGCATGTGGCGTGATTGTCCATGTGAAGTACAATTCACTTTATTAACTTTAATAAAATAAATGGGCTCTGAAAGCCAGATGTGAAATGGGACTTCTCCGTAGTTGTTTCCTACCAGTGATCACCCTTGAACTCATTTCACTGCGATGCAGCAGGTACAGACAGAAGAATTAATACAAGGAAATAAGCTGTGATATAGCTTGCAATCCAACAGCAACACATAATGCTTTGAGAATATCTGGCCTTATGCTGCACTAGTGTTTTTAAAAACAAGCTGACCTAATATCCTGTGTTTTAAGGACACCACATTTAAGGACACCTTATTACACAAAGGAAGGTTTGGACCTTTACAAATTGCAAAGCGTTGTTCAGCTGTATGAACAGACACACACACAGATACCTCTTTTGTATGGTCCTTTCTAAAAAGCACTATGGTACAAACTGGTGGCCCTTTTGATGCCACCTGTAAAGGTTTTGAAAACTCCTCACAGAAAGAAAAATTCAGTCTCACACAATGACCAGCCTAGAGTACAGTCAGGAAATGAGGATAATTGCATTTTTTCCAATGGAAAAGAGCTATTCTGGGGAAAAAGTCTGGAAGTTTACACAAATCAGCCTCCTAACCTTCCTCTCAGTAAACCTGCTGGTGAATGATTTATGAAAAGAAACTTTCCAGCCAGAGACGCCCAGAATTAGAGATGTGTTTGTACTTTAGCTCTCCCTTTATTGTATGTATTAGTCAGATTTTAAGTACATCAGCAAAGGTGATCTTAGGCACTGGTACAACATTGATTCATATCACATACTGGAAAAGGAGTGTTTGAATGTAATTTCAAGCCTGTGTCAGAAAGGAATTGTACAAAAGAGAAAAAGCTAAAGTCGTAAGTTTCCTGACCTCCAAGTGCTTGTGTCTGCCAAATATACATTAGCTCAGCTTTTACATTTAGTATGAAAAAAATTAAGCTAGAGTCCTGCCAGCACCTATTCACTCAAGCCTTAAAACAACTAAGGATAAAACAGTCAAAAGAATGAACTCAGTCACATCTTCTACAAACTGTGCAGCTTCTCACGCTAGCATTAGATGCAAAGAGAAACAACCTGGGTTAACATTTGGGTATTATAATGTGAAATAGATAAACACTTCATTCACCAATTAAAATTAACATGATCTTCTATGACAAATATGCTGGCTGCACCTCTTCCAACACCAGTGTACCCTCCACCTTTCAGGTGAACTCAATCCTTTAAAGGAAATCTAGGGTACTCTAAACTGTACAGAAGAAATGTGAACAGCAGGAGTCCCCCAGTGGTAAAAATACTTCAAAGAAACCTTCTCCTTTTCCCAAATACCTCCTATACAATCTTTTGGGCGGGTAGCCAAAACCTTGTCCCTAAATAAAGTGATTTAGAGAAGTATTTTAATACTTTTGCCACTCTTTAAAAAAAAATAGTTCAAAATAATACATTTACTGCACACTAATAATACACTTCTGAAAAGGTAACACCTTCAAAAAACCTTTCTAGCTTTCCTGTTATAGTGTCTAACACATCACTCCTAACATGCAGTTATTTCTAGAATTTTATCCAAATACTTTTCTGTTATTGTATCATGTCGCACAACAAAAAGTCATTGCTCAGAATGAGACCACTGCACTCAGCTACAATCTGGGGAAAAGATGATTTGTAAAGCATTGCTCTGAAGTACCAAGGTTTTCTCAGTTTAAACATATCTCAAACGTGATAAATCCTTTTAAAACTCTGAAAACCATGAGGCAGGATAAGTAAGACACCTTAATTCTCTGTGACATGCTCCTTGAGACTCTGATCTTGTTCAACACGTAGCATTCGTGCTCAGGAACATTATGAATTGTCACCCTAATCTATCAGCGACACTCGTTGCCATAGAAGAAGTACAACCTGCTCCGCAGATGGAGGAGCTATCTCTTACAAGCGCTTCACATGCCTCACGTTCTGATAGCTGCACTGGGAAGTAGCTCCTCTCACCACAGTCCCAGTCCAGAACCATTTATTAAATTTCTCATTCTGGCTAAAGACAGAAACCGGTCACTTTAAGTATTCTACAAGCCTGAATATTGACTCTTACAAAGCAATCCTGAATCCTCCAATTAACACATATTACTGCTCAAGGGGAGCTAACTATTGGCTCTATTTTATTCTTTTTGCAACAAAATAATTCATTCTGTAACTTGTAAAATACATTTCTCTTCACAGCCTAGACCAGACACTGCATACAGCCTGCATTACAGAAATCTGTGACAGTTTTTCTGAAGATCCTACTGAGAACAGCTTTAGAGAAAACACTGCCATTTATGAAATCAATTGCTTTTGCCTCCTGTTAGTATCCTAGGTACACTCACTTATTGATTAGCTTTTAGGGACGATTTTAGTTTTATTATGTCTTTCTGTGTAGGATTAAATACATATTTAAATCACCAAATTAATTTAAAATAATGATAAAAATCAGTATATGCTGTTGCAATGATACAAATACATTCTTGAAAGGCAAAACAGAATAATGTTTCTTGTTCTCTTAGACTGACAAATCTGAAAGATTTTTACGGTGACATTTTCTCCTTAAAGCAGGACTAAAAGTTCGCAACACTTAAATCCTTGACTTAACGCAACAGGAAGGAGATAACTCTCTTTTTAATAATCTGAGGAATTTGTAAGCTTACTTGCAATTAGCATAAATGAAAGCTTGTATCAGACTGTATAATTATTGCACAGCAATGCAGTACCTAAGCCCTAAAGATGACAGCTTCACAAGTGCAACCATTCTCCGTCTTGTTAAGTGAATAATTTAAAGTAGATAATTAAGAACACTGCAGAGTGGCTGCTTGCAGTGGCTATCACTGGAAGTCATCTGTTTTCAGAAGTATCCCTGTAACGTTAAAGATGCCCAGAGACCGACACATTTTGTAATTAACAAATAAATATAGAAAGCTCAACCATCTCAATTATTCACCTTTTATGGCAGTAGTTATGCCATTAACGATGTCTTTAATATATTGACAACCTCACCTTTAATCTGCTAGTTCAAATACAGTCCAAGAGGGTAACGACTGAAAGTATTTCTACAGCTGCACGGTGAACCACACAGAACACGGTGGGGGGGGAAAGGGGTATGTTAAGGGACAGATATCTGAGCCTCAGAAATCATCTTTATCACTGGCACCACTGTTGGCAGCTTCCGCAAGGAGGTCAAGGACCGAGTAGGAACGATAAATGCAGTACCTTCTCATTGCTAGGACTGCTACAGCCCTGCTCCAGTAGCACGTTGCTTTGCTCAGCTCTGCCAGGCTGGACGTGTTCTAGGACTGACAGCTTAATGCCATTTTGTGGATAGCTAAGGCAGCTGGTACTGTTTTTCTTCAAATACGCTAATTCTAAATTCATTCTCATTTATGCTTCTTAATCTTCCCACAGCTCTTAGAGAAAGGTCAAGGGCACGTAGATAAGATATTTTTAGCTATACAGAAGAAATATATTAAAATTCTAATGAAGCTCCAAGTCAGATTCAAATAATTCTCTATTTACTACATTAAAAAACATTGTATGCCTTTCTCTCGAAACATTAGTGCAGTTAGAGTTAATAATTCACTTTCTACCCAACCCAGAAGAGAGCTGTCTTGACGGTTTCCAAACTGCAAACATTTTTTTAAAAAACCAAACCCCAACACCACACCAAATCCTGCGTTCAACAATTCTCACACAAGAATTTATGGACAAGATTCAATACACTAACACGCCACATTTCTTTGCAAGTCTCCTTTAATTTTCTATTGTGAAGGTGGGACATTTGGCAAGGGGAAGAGACATCTCGCGCATCAGCAGCCTTGGGGAATGTTTGCTTAGAAACACACACAGTTTGACCTCTCAGCGGATCAAAGCAGGTTACTTCACCAGGTCACAATTGTTATCAACCACTGCAAGTTGGTGTCCCCATTTCACTATTTGGGAGACTTAAAATTAAGTAAACAGATTATGAGAGGAAGAACTGACACAATTTCTCAGTCTATATGGTTTATTATAAAGCTATAACTTTCATGACTTTTCCTATGAGAATACTATAGGCAGCCCTTACCTATGCAATCCTTTAAAGAAATCTGACAAGCAAATTTATCAATTTCTAATAGAATTTCAAATAGTGCAGACACCTCGTTGTCTTCAATCATGTCTTGTTTCATGACTGTGTATGTGGAGAAAAGACTTGTTTGATGTACATTCCCATGGCAATATAAAATGAACAACAATAAAAATGATAATTTACTTTGCTGTCAGGTGCTGATCCTGTACAGGGTGAAGGAAAGCATATAAAGCTGCAAGGACTGGATTTTGATCTGGTATTGTATTTAAATATTCTGTAGTTGAGATCTAATTGCACTTAATCTGCTCAATAAAATTATCTTCGCTGTTATTAGTATCCCAGACTTGTGTTATTACATAATCCTCACCTATTTTTTAAGCAGACATTTTAATCTGCTGCTTAAGCGTTCATTAATGCAAAGCCACTGCTGTGCAGAATCACTCCCCGCTATTTGCAAGTGGCAAGCCTGGGGAAATCCGGGTATTTGGACACGAATTCCTTGAAACTACTGCCAAATGCTAGCATCACCTTTCTTATTTTTGTTTATGGCTTTCCCACAACAAGCATCAGCAAAACTTAGTTCTCAAAGGTAAAAATATTTCGTACTTCATGAAAAAGATGACTTTAAAAAGTGCAGTGCCATTTGTAAATACAACGTGGTATCATCCAAATAGTCACATGTAATGCAAGTATTCACATATAATGGCTTTTGGATGGGTCCTTTCTTTCTTGTTTCATTATAATAAATAATCTTCATGCCAAGTAACCTAAACACATGAATTATTTCCTACTTTGAGAAACTGAGATGCTCAATTATCTAATACAACTGTCAGCCATCAACTGTACTTAATTGTCTGTATAAGTCCACTGCATGTTTATTTACATCACCTGCACTACACTCTCGATGTTTTATGAGACTAGAATAAGATGAGATATGTCACAGTCTAATGCTTAGCAATATGACAGGAACCATATTTGCTTTTTTTAATCCTAATTTTTCAAGGAAACGTAGGTAAATTGATATTAATCTCCTCTATCTTCACACCTCTGCAGCTCCCAGTGATTTTTTAACCCGTAGGCCATACTCGAACAAATTTGTCAGGGGAATGAATATGAAGTTATTACAAATTTTATGAAAACCTGCAGTTTTTAGACCCAAGTAGACCTGTCTCTGAGCCATTCCAAGCGGGAGCAGGTACCTGCCCACCCACCCATACAACCCTTCACCACATGCATAATACCAGGCCAGCCACAGCATGTCCTGCCCCACAGGGACATGAGATGTGGAACAGAATTAAGGACACAGGAAGTGACAAGGCAGAACAGGTAGAGAGGACACAACACGGGGAGAGAAGATGGGAGCTCTGTCTGTGCAGAGTGGGGTCATCCAGGAGATGGAAGACTGGTAGGAAACCAGGCTTCATTAGTTCCATAACTCAGGAGCAATTCCTTTCATTAGGCCACATCTCGAGGTCTTTACAGGGAGAGTGAGAAAACAACTTGGAGAATGCTGGAAAAAAACAGAGATTAAGGGAAGCTTTCAAGGAAGGGCCAACCTGAGGTACCGGAGAAGGGAGGACAGGGAGGGAATGGAGCAAGGGAGAGCAGGGTAGGGGGCAGAGGCAGACCACAAAGCAAAGACATAAGACAGGAAAGCAAAGACAAGCCTGTCATAAAAAGGAAAAGGAAAAACTGTAGACAGGTTTCTGAAAAACAAGTAGCTGAGGTGGAAAGCTGAGCCACTCCATGCTTCAGCAACAGAGAAAGAAACCAAGTCCTACAGTCAGAGGGGATTTGGTGGAGGTGCTATGGTTCAGAGGGAGCAAAGTCAATGATCAAAGAAAGCTGGGTGGTATAAGGAAAAGGTACGTCAAGGCAGGAATATATTGGGTTATTAGCTCAACGAAGAGACAGCCGTTAGCACTAGCCTGGCTGTCAGGGTTGAATGTAGAAACATCAGCAGTGGGCTGGAGGCTGTGGGACTGGGGAGCAGGGAGAGGCACGGTACCATCCCCTGCGGAGGAGGAACAGGGAAACGGAGATTTCTGGTTTTGCTGAACTGAGCTTTAGTGCTGAATTTAGGGTGCAGCATTTAAAAAGAAGAGCGTGGAAGCTTTTAACACTTCTGAACCTCATCAGCTGCATGACAAAACTTTAAAGGGAAGATGCATTTTATGGACACCAGACAGTGATAAAATCATAAAAACCAGTGAATGCAGAAATTCATCTTTATTTATAGGTTCCTACTCAAATTGTTTGATATCTTCAATTCTCTTTACAACCCATCATTTCTGCAAGTTTCTATGCAGGAAGAGCTATCTCTATGCCATTACACTTTGTGTCATGCATCTCCCATGTTAAATTTCAGGCTGAGTGCAGATTGTACAGGACAATAGCCTGACATTTATAGAAATTGTCAAAGCATCACAGTAAGTAAAGAACTACTCCAAAAATAACTTAATTGTTTTAATGCCCTAACTGTACTGACATCATTGCTGCTGCATTAGTTTCATCCACAGAAAATCCAAGAATATTAAAATAATACAAGAAAACCTAATACAAAATAAATTACAGAATTAGTTTTCATAAACAGAAATGGTCACGTTTCTAAAAATCAAAGCTGTAAACATGTTTCTTTCTAAGGTTAAAATAATATAACGTGTAGCTTAAAATATGAAACGCTGGATACTTATCACAAGTAAGTTCTGCTTTACAATCCAGAAATTCTTATTTCTTTTTATCACACAGAGGCATTTTACTCTTAGCGTTTTTAACATACTGTCAGCTCCTGACAGATACCACTGGCTCTACCAACACTGTCAAGTTACCCTTGAGAGTCAAATACAAATGGGGTTGTAAAAATAAAGTTTTAAAAAATTTTTAAAATGTAAAGAGTCAGAGTGCAAATCGCCTGCCATGAATTGCACCTTGCTGTGCCATCAAGAGACAGAAAGCTGCAGGATGCTGCTCTTTTGGGCACTGTGCTCTGCATTTTACCAGTGGGGACAGACAAAAGGCACTTGAGGAGCCCTCTCAGGAAGACTGCCATAGAAATCTGTCTACTCAGCACAGGCTTCTCTTCTCCACCAGTCCCTATACCACCTTTTACTACTGCAGTATCCCCCCTACAGGACGCTCAGCGCTGCACCAAAGCTAAGCCACATGGACCACGGGCTTTTTCTCACTCTCACCATGTCATGCCCTCAGCAGTCCCATTGCAGGCTGGTCGTGTCCAACTGCTTACCCTGCAGCACAGGAGAGTCTGTAGGTAACTGAAAAAATGGGAATGTCCTGGCGAGTTCTTTGTTTCTAAGGTCCCCTGGCAGCCCACGCCTGTTTGTGCTCACCATGTTCCCAAAATTGAGGTACCTCTCCCCATAAGTAAACAGATTCTGTTTCCCTCCTCAGTGACCAGTAAGGACCTGATTTCTCCAAGTACTCCCACCGATAACACTCGCAGTACCTAGGTGCTTTTGCTCCTGCTTCAGAGGAACTAGTGTGGTACTTACACAAACCATACAACTGGCCTGGAATGGGAAACAAGAGTATACAATTTGCTGCTCAAAAGTGCATCCGCATTTGATATCTGGCCCACCACAGCGTAACTAAGCATTTCCTGGGTATACACAGATTAAAGGGATGGCAATTCTATTCTCCAAAGATGCTACCCTAGACAAAGAAAATACATGGTTCACTGTATATATTCTACATTGTAAGCAAAATGTCTGGCTATGCTTATTCAACTACCCATCTCCCAACACTTTCCTTGGAGGCTTCAGGAGAATACTGCTCTCCTTTGAGTTTCCTTTAAGACTCCTAAATATTCTCTCTTACTACTCCCAGCATTCAAGGAGATGCTGAATATTCATGCACAAATGCTCTGTGTTGTATCACCAGATGCTTCCTCCGTCCATGGAATGGACTTCACCTTGTTTCTGGTGTTGAAACAGGTTGACAAAGCCTTCCTAGACTTCTGGGACGAGCAGAAACTACATTTGCTCAAAGCTGCGCATTGTAAATACTTGAGGAACAAAGACCTTTTCTTCTGTCTTACAGATCTTCACAGAAATTAGCAAAAAAGTTCCAATAATCTCACCAAGAAAAGAAATGTGGATGAAGCTGAGGATATTCACATAGTCCTATTTATAAGCTAGTCAATCAGTTACTTCAGCAAGGTACTTAATTCCATTCTCATAATCAGATCTAGCTTCAAGAAATGTAGAAAACAGGAAATTCAAAGAGCTCCTGCAAGCCAACAGTCACCAAAGTGATTTTCTTTTGTGTGAAGTCCAATCTGATTATGAAAATGCAGAAGTGGAAATCAGCAACCAGTATCTATGCACCCTTGATAACTTGTTATCTGACTGGAAGCCAGCCTAGCTGTCTCTGCAAAGAAAATCTGCAGACAGAAATGTCAAAGAACACAAACATTGTACATGCTCACATTAGATTTATTTTTGTCAAACTATTTTCATTTTGTTAAATGTAGCTAAAATAGATGCTTGTGTTGGTTGGGTTTCTTTCTTGCAACAGACAAATGGCCACAAATTCCCACTGGGGAAAGAGGAGTTAGTCTTGATTTTTAACTGTAAAAGCAATATTCTGTATTTGTCCAAGGACTATTACTTTAATGTATTACAGAAAATACAGTTGTGTGTTACAGTCGAGTGTAGGGTAAATTAACAACATGTTTTTACTTCTCTGTTATCGAAAGGCTCAACCTCACCATCAGAAAACCAGAACTGAGCCCAAAAATTACAACAGGAAACAGAATGCACCATAATCAAATAAAAAGATTTTGATGTGTTATGCTTACTTCAGTGGGAACAGAATCAGATTGCAAGACTGCTATTAACTTAATAAGATCTGGATTATTGTTTATGAAATCTGGTGAATGTGCAAGGTAACTAACATGAAACATCTCATTTTTTTAAATAAACTGTGATGATACAGGAGGTAAGAGCTAATAAAAGCACTGTGAATAGTCAAGAGAAATCAACATTTTTAATATCTTCTAAATTAAACTGCCTTTGCAGAAATGCGGCATCTCAAATATTCTTACAGAAATGTCAGAAAGAGACAGTGTGTTAAATTAGAAAAATATGTAGCAGTTGAAATATACACAGATTTAGGAATAGAACTAGGATTAGAGGCCTCAGGCAGCAG
>NW_010170866.1:8298-8991 GCF_000695765.1 Mesitornis unicolor | reverse complement strand
GTCATACAGTATTAATTCATGGGAGAAGCCACTAATTCACATGCCACAAACCCTGAATGGAAAAAGCAGTGAATCTGTTGACTAGTACAGAGACTCTAACTTAGCGTTTTGGTAAACAATTTAAAAAATGCTATATATGGATTCTATAAAAGAAAAGTCATTTACCAGGTAGGGAAAAAAAGAAACAAATTATAATTAAAGCATCAGGGACCTGCTACCCAGAACACAGCTCTTACATTGGTTCAAGAAGTGCAAAAATAAGTGGAGAAACATTCAATTCTTGATTAAAAGAATTTGGGGGTTATGAAAGTTTGGGCAAAATTAATACACTATGACACAGTGTCTTCTAGTTCTACAGCCCCTCATAGCAGAAGTAGCAGAAAGAGAAGATATGAGGAATCATAGAAGACCTTGAGCACACAGACAAGGAAGCTCCATTTCTCTGGATCCTGAGAATTTGAATTGAAAAACCCCAAGCATCCTCGCCCACCTTTGCTGATAGCAACTTTTCCAAAGGAAACACCTGCAGTCCATTCCCTGTGATGCCTCTGCCCCATCCCCGGGAAGGATAAAATAATGAGGAGGGGACTGACAGCTGTCATCAACACTCGAGCAGGTTTTGTGCTGGGGAGAGGGAGTCACCCCCTTATAAAAGTCTGTCAAATCTCAGAGGAAGTGTTTTCCATACAGGAC
>NW_010170866.1:0-8267 GCF_000695765.1 Mesitornis unicolor | reverse complement strand
CCCAGCACTGACTTCTGATCTATGGATGCCAATGATATAGGATGCTAAAAAGACACTGAAAAACTCAAAGAAGGGGAAAACTACTAACTGACCCACTCTCCTGAGCAATGTATAGATCCTACACGGAGACCCAGATGCATCTTCATGAAATCCTACAGAAGGAGTGTACATGAAACCCCCTCATTTAAATGTCACCAACACACACACCCTTCTGAGAATTCCAGCACTGCTAACTTTCTACAGTCTTGACTCTTGCAATACAGTAAAAAGCCATCTTACTGACCATAATTGTTTATATTTGTATATATACCTTATTCAGTTTGCAAATTAAACATGCTAACTTCATGTGCTGTGCTACCCATGTGCTAATGTTGGAATTATACACTCTAGTAAGAAGACCTATGTGATGTGCTTTCTCCTGAACTCTTAGTTTTAATAAACAAATTTACCATAATAAATACAAAATATATCCCTTTCTAAACAGAAGCTTCCAGATACCTTCTGCAACAGAAGATTCCAAGAGTTTTTAAGAGTAAACAGGCTCTCATGAGAACAGGAAACACTCCCTTTGACATATAATCATACAAGCCAGTTTCTTTCTCTCATCTCATCTCATGATACAAAAGGCACTTTGCAAAAGCAGTTTACTACACTAAGAAGAAATACTGGCAAAATAATTAATTGCTACCTGTCTTGCATTTCTAGAAGAAATTTCTACAAGATATAACTAGCAGCATGTAACCAAACAATTCTCCACTGATTACCAGCAGGACCTAGAGGTTTTAAGAAATATTCTGATTTATTTTCTTTAAGCCTGTTCTTTATGATTATTTCTAAACATAGTAGATGTGAAAGAAAGAAGAAAAGATACACAAAGCTGAACAATGGAATAATAAGCCTGTGATTAACTAGGCAACTTGAAAGTGAATCCATAGGAGGAGAGCATTATGTCATCCTAAATACGTTGATCTAAACAGTCGATTCTTTTTAACTTTAAGTATCCTATTTACACCACTTCGCAGATACGGTTTAAGGCATTTTATTCAGCATTAGTGGCTCTCCATTTTTGTGTTAAAATGAATGAGACATTTCAGAAACATTTTTTTTAAAGTATTTCCACAGGTATGTGAAGCTACATAAGTTTTTATACGCTATATTTTCTTATAATATGCCACAGAGACGGCCACTCACTATACCGTGGCACTTGATATAGAAGTAATAAAATATCTTTCAGTTGCAAGGCTCAATGTCAAATACAATACAAATCCAAAAGGCAAACTGTTCCCCAGGTAGTAAAAAGCTGTAGATAACTCTTAACAAGTGACAAACTAATTCAAGCATCTAATCTTAATTTGGTGTGAAACCCACCTCTGTAATACAATCAACAGATTTTGCCTTTACTGTAGTTGTGACTGAAGTCAATGGCCTTAAAATGTTTTCACCTCTCAGAAGTTAAGACTGAAGCAAAAACGTCTGTTTAAGCAAAATCTTTACATCATAATAACTAACCCAAATCTGTTACTCTTTAAAACACACAAATAAGTCTCAGTAATTTGAAGAGCTGCCTACCAGCAAGAAATTCACACTCTTGAGGCAGAAGCACCAAGAACAACATAGTAGTTCCAAAGACAAGTCAGACCTAGACATGCCCAAGACAAGAAACAAGACAGCCCTGTCCTTCAGCTGGGCACACTTGCAGTCTTGGATTTGGACATTGGATTTGTCAGAGGATTAACTCCACAGAAGTGAATTACGAACCCTTCAATACTCAGGATACACTGTAACAAGTAAATCAAACACTGCACTCACATTCCTATTTTGGCCATTGTGGCAGATGCACCCACCCTACTAAAAACCTGAGAAAGACCTGAGAAAGACCCAACAAAGATAGTGCTAAAGTTTCTGGCCCTGCTGGCGCCAGGACTGCCTCCCCCCTCACAGCTCATGTCTGGTCCACACAGTGGGGGTCAAAGGCGGGAAAATTGGGGTCCTCAGCCAACAGGGGCTGACACGACCATGTATTGACCACAGATCAGATTCGACCAGGGTATAAATGGGGCCCCGCCAGAGGACTCATTGGAGTCGGTCCTCCTCGGAGCAGCGGGTCTGCAGTCGGGGACTCTCCTCTTGAGTTGGGACGCCACTTAAGGTAACTTCTCGAGATTGAGAGCCCTCCCTTTTTGGTGAGTGAGCGAGTGCACATTTTGGATCGTTTGGCCAAAAACTTAAGAATTCTTAACTCAGCCGTGTCTGGTAATATTCCCAACCAGCATATCGAACCTGTATTTGTTGAATGTCAGTGGAACGTTGTTTTGGTGAATGAAGTTTTGTCTGCTTCATTTCAGTTGCAGATTAAAGCTTGTTTGAGTTCATTATTTGTGTGCGTGTAGCCATTTTGGTGCAATTCCGTGACAGCCATCAATTGTTTTTTTATAAATTACACTTTCCTTGCAAATTCAGTAGTGGTTCAAATACTAAATTGATGTTTGTTAGTATGTAAATATAGGATGTTAAGATCCTGGTCTTAACAGCTAGTACTACAATAAATAGTTTTGTGGATTTAGATTTTTTTTCTTCTGTGCTGTTGGACATTAAAATTTTATATAGAACACTTACCTTGTCCTTCTAGTTCTAGACTAAATACACCAGTAGTCCCAGCATAACACAGACCACTTGAAAACATAAAACAAAGCTTCACTTTTAGTATCACGACTGCATCACTTGTGCCATTAACACAATGGGAACTGGAGAGAAACTAGAAACTTAGTAATAGGTTTAGCAATACAGTTAATAGAAAGTGGCATCCTGTTTCCACAGAGGATGCAATTTTGGACATCTTTTAATATAGAATTAGATCAACTTTAACTGCTTTTAAAAACTGTCCTCCATTTCTTAACTTATGTACACTACAAGACTTATGTAACACAAAAAGCAGTCAACCAATGTTTTTTCCCTTTAAGGTATCATAAGACAACTGTTGTGATTCTCTATACTGTCTCAAAAATAAATAAAAGAGATGGAGAAGCATTACATTTGATATAAACCAAGTCATACAGTACCACAGAATGGCCTTTGTGAGATGAAAGGGTTAATCACTGCTTTCAATTATGCCCAAGTAACTTTAATGAGAGTGAATACTGCAGCAACAGCTATAAACACAATGACCACATTAGCAGAACACCAGTTATGAAACCCCTGCCAACAGAGCTTGTTCAGGGTTTGGTTTTGTTTTGTTTTAATCAAGATGTGAAGAAGTTACCAAGTTCTGCTGCTTGGGGTATTTGCAGAGCCCTGCAAAAAATCTGTAAGACTAGGCAGCTTTAAAGACTGTAACATGCAGCAGTAACCATGACAATAAGAAAAATGCTTTGCCTAATCTTTTTTCTTTCAGATTACAAGACTTCCAAATACTGGTGTTTTTCCACTGCATTACAACTTTTGTTTGTCTCTCTCTGTGAATCCAGGCCTCCAATCCTTGTAAACCTGAAACTTCTGACAGAGTGAACAGCAATTTGGGGTCCACAAGTAACACAAAGTGAGTCCTCACCAGTCCACCAGCATCTTAAGTGACCGTGGTAGGATGCTCATCACTTGTTGGCAACTATGTCTTCTTTCATTGTTGACAGAACAGGTATCAAATAATTACTACATTTTTAAGACAATTACTTTGCAAGTAAATGGGGAATTTGAAAAATAACAGAAAGGCAGAGCGTACATAGGGTATTCCTAAGTAGATCATAAAACTGGTGAGGTAGGTTGAATTTGGCCCTCAGCAGGCTCACCGTAAACTTTAAGAAAAGAGCCTGGAACTCCTGTGCATTGATTTTGTCTTGGTTTAGTATTAAGTTGGAGGTTTCAAGCAATAAAAAATAAAATAAATATTCTTCAGAAAATAATCTTTGTTCTCTACTATTCCTCCAACAGTCTTGCTCACCAAACTAGGATAATGCTTTCAGAAGATGTATGTGATTTGGAACTGAAGCCAGATTTTGAAAAGTGACTAAAGGGCTGATTTTCAAAGGTATTAAGATACCGAAAGATGCATTAAGCACTTAGAATTCTTAAAACTGTCCGGGCATCTAACGCCTATTTAAATCACTTAGTCCTTTCTGAAAATCCCAATGGGCAGTTATGTACATTTTATGTGTCTATATGCTTTTGAAAATCTGTACCATTAAATACTTAACAACCTAAGTCCTTCTGGCTTTTAATGAGACTTAGGGTCCTAAAAAGTGTAAGTACTTCTCAAAATTGGTCAATACACTCTCTCTGGTCTTTTCTTCTTTCTCTTAAAGAGCAATCTACTAATGCTTATCCATAGCATGTCAGTTAACTACAGCTTCAGCACCATCAGACTGACACATTATACTGGGCACATTCCATTTTTATGTAACTAAACACACAAGTTCTGAGTGCAGACTGCATACTTGTAAGACTTTCTGAAACAGGAAATCAATTCCAACTTTCAAACCCTGTCAATACCTAAAATTCATTTTTTCAATAATTATGATCCAAACTGAGTGTAATTTAGGCTGACAGAATACAAACACATACAAGCATATATTAATTACTGAGCAACATATTCAAGCTACTACAAACAAGTTCTGAAAGACAGCCACACAGCAAGAAAATATATTCCAGAGAAAAAAAAACAGAAAAAGAAGGAAGTTGTGAATAGGCTCTTTAAACAGGCAGCAGTTCCAGAAAAGAAGACAAGCATTAATTCTGAAATTTCTTTTTTAAAGAAAAACGTATGAAACTATAAAGCATTCCCTTATGCAAACATTTGAAAGATTTATCTTCTGATCTTCTTTAATGTCAATGGGAGGTAACTTGCACTGACCACTTTCCCAAAAAGGAACTGATTTGTAAATTAGGAACGCGGGGAATCAGATTGCCACCTACAGGAAAATTTAGCATTTATTGTCAAGAATGACTCAAAAGAATACAAATTGCCATCCTGCCAAGCACTCTTTCAGGTTTAATTATTCTTTCAAAACCAATTAATCTTTTATTTTTGTGCAACTACATCATGAACCTCCCAACACTAGAAAACCATTAACATTTCTTTTTGTTTAAGAGATTATTGCTTGAAAGTTCCATAGTTCAGCTACAAAGCAGCAGACTGTAATCATGTTTCAGTTAAAGAATTGTAAGTCTGCTTACCCGATACAATTGGTGCCAGCCTGAATATGTCTGATAGTCTGCTGTTAACTGGTTCATAAGGGGAATCTTCAAGCAAGTCATTTCCTAAAGACAAAAAAAATAAATATTTTTTTTAAATATAAGAATTCAGGATAAGATTCAGTTGTTTACTTTTACTTTGAAATTAAGCTACTGTGTAACTGCAGAAGGCATGTCCCTCTAATTTGTTTGGCTATTTCTTCGCCAAGCATTATCTGTAAAAACACCTGAAAGCAGCAAGTTGTCTGTCCCTGTCAGTAGTTCTTTTCCCTCCTTCCTCTATGGGTAAGGTCATAATTTGCAGAGACAGTGCGTGACATCACAGGGACTGTCCCATCCCACGCCAGCAGGAGAGAAGCTGTAGCAGGGATGTTCCTCGTCATTCGCCCTAACAGCAGAGCTTTTTTTTCCTCAGAGGAGCAGCCCAGCTAACAGCCAAAAACCTAGCATCTTTGGAATAAAACAATACTAACAAGATGCTGTCTGAAGGGAAACTTTTTATGATGCAGAAAATGAGAGTGGTGTAATTTATTACAAAAGCTAGAACAAAAACATGTAGAGACTCATTAAAACATTCCAGTTGCTGCTTGGATAAATGAACAGAAAGGGATGAGTTCCTTTTTGCAGAAGCAGCTACAGAACAGTTAAATGGGGACCACACTGCAGTGAAAGATGACATCTTCAACCTCAGGGCCAGAGTAAAAGGGGCTAAAAATGATACATCTCTTTGAAGGACCTGACTGTTCTCAGTAGACTATGGGAAATTTGCCAGTGACATCAAGAACAGAAGTCCCAAGTCAATCACTGTCACATCCTTTCTAACTGGCACTTCTACATGCTCTGGGAAGCATAACCTTCTTTTTTCTTCCTCAGTATGCACATGAAATATTGCTAGTAAATACAGGAAAGGAAAGAATAAACTTTTCCTTAAAACAACGCTCCTCTTCATATTACATTTAACTTTCAGCAAAGAGCTAAGAAACTAGTTCCAGTGTCTTGGGATCCTTTTAGGAGTCCTAATTAAAGGAGTTTAAATATTAATAGGAAAATGTCTCCAAATGATTGTTTTTGTAGCTTCTGCACTTGCTAGTGCCCTTATCTTTTGACTCTGGTTTAGAAAGGTCAGCTGAGTCCCCCGGAGGAAACCCTCATTGTGGATTTCCCAACAACAGGAGAGGGAGCAGCAGCTGTTCTTGAGTCGGATGAAAGGTCCTCAGTTTGCAGCTGAAGAGCACAGTGTGAATTACAGGGTCAGACCCTGGTTTAGCCTCAGTGGCGGTAGCTATCTGCAGATGTGAGAGGCTGCAAAAATCACACACTGCTCTGGGGGAGTGTAACGTTTCTGTGTTTTGCAACGTACCCTGTAAGCTCTGGTACATGCTCCAGTAAATGCGCAGGCAGTTTTTCTCCTTCTTCATGCCCCTCTTACAGCGGCAGTTGTACAGAGATTTCTGCTTGAGAGCTTCCATGGCGCTTTTGCATTCGTCCTTTGCCTCTAGGCCTGTCGCCCGGCTGAAGTTGCTCTCTTTGCCGGCTACACACTGCCTCAGCGTCCTGTATTTAGTACTACAGCTCTGCTCCTTCAGACACTGATCGCTGGCTTTCACACAGTCAAGACGGTCCCCTCCAGGCAGCCCGCTCACTTCTGCGGACAGAAGTACATCTAGAGAGAGGAGACACAAACCAACAAAACTCTTATCGAGGGACAAGGCTGATTTAACTTGGGCTCCAAAGCAGGCATTTGGGAAGCACAAGGGACCTCCTCATGCAGCCAGCCCCATGAGCAGCACCTTGCAAACCGCCGGGCTACACACCACACGTGAAAATGCACATGGGGTTTTCATGGTCGTAGATCCACTTTTGTGGGAGTCCAAGGAAACAGTGCATTTTAACTCTGCTGGTTGATTTATGACAACACAAAAAGGAAAGAAAACCCACAGGGGTTAGTGTGCCTGACAAAACAAGCACTCGCTATGCCTTGGTTCCACTTTATTGAAACAAATAACCTTCCCATTCGAGTGTTTAATTAATGGGTTAAATATTCGGCCTCACTTTCTGCAAGAGCTTTGCTGTAATTCCAATTACATCCACGAACAACCCGCTCAGAGAGATAAGTATCCTCACTTGATATTAGCCTCTTTTTGCGTCAGTCACTTTTTAAATGCTGTACACATTTTTGCTTATTCTACATGTATAAAGGTAGAATTTATGACTCCCTCCCTCCATTTCTCTCCACGTATGATGCTTTTGCAGGAGAACAAAGCAAACTGTATTAACTCTCTCCTCTCCGTCATGCCCCTGTCACGGTCCCTCAGACACACGCAGATGGAAACGCAAACATCTCCTGTGGAAAGGAATCCAGTTTGGGCTGCAAACCACTCGCAGTCGGGCAGGCTGCCAGGCTCAGGTGAAGATGTAATCCTTCAGCTGGCTCTTGTCACCCCCTCCGACACACACACACCCTCCCCATGCAGCCTTATTTTATTAAAATGAAAAGTTTCCCTGTAACTTGTGAGAACCCAATTTAACAAGAGGCTACACAGGCAAGTACCTAAGTCTGTAATCTCCCAGAGCTTTAAACCTAGACCAGGATAACTGATGCGAGTCAGAGCTATAAAAACTACTGGAAACTTCACTGGTCTGCCTAAACAATAGACTGACAACCGTCAGGCATCCAAGCCCATAAACCCTATGCTTTGCTTTATGAAGCGATGTACAGAGAGAAATCAGACGCCAGCAACTTACCCACTAAGGGCAAAGCGAAGTACAAGATAGCGAGAAACATCTTGCCGTCTTCGGATGGTTTCCCCAAACGAGCTGATGTGCCACGACAAAGAGGATCAGCATGTAGATATTCCAAAACCACCGAGGTCCAAAGACTCCAAGTTCAGATCCATTGAATTCAAAGGAGGGAAAAAAAAACAACCCAAACCCTCTCTCCTCTTCACCGCTACCACCACCAGCGGCAGAAGCAGCGACGCAAACGCCGAGCTTTTTTCCCTTAGATTTCAGGTCTGAGCAACCTGAAAACACCAGCGCTGACTTCAGTGCGGGAGGCGCACGCACGGGTTTATGTGTGTGCA
>NW_010170865.1:0-12389 GCF_000695765.1 Mesitornis unicolor | reverse complement strand
CGGCTTTTCCCGCTTCAGCCTCGGTGCGGCCAGCGCCGCGGCCTCCTGCGTCCCTGAGCCTTGCGCGCCTGACGGACATGCGGGGACCACCGCTGTCTTTTTTTAATGCATAATGTGTAACTTCTTTCATTGCTACTGGAAATTTTCTCCAGTAAGACAGGAAAAGCCTGACTTAAGGGCAGAAACAATTCAAACAACTGGAGAAAAAAGGCAGAGAAATACAGACATGTAAGAAAATACCTTTACATTCATAAAGTTGTAAATAAAACCAATGCCCCTCCAGGCTCTGTGTCTTCTTAATCTTGCCAAAAGATAACAATATTCTTCAGGCCTCATGCTAGAAGCATGCTCAGAGAAAGCATGGGGACATGGGAACCATCTGTACTGCACAGACCTGGTGGGTGCATCCTGAACAGCCGTCCCTCACTGTGCTTTTAGGAAATGTGCATTGCTGAGAGGTGTGCAGGCAGGGAACTGAGTGGCAAAGTTCTGTAAAGAGCCAGAACAGATAAAGAAAAAAGGCCTACTTTCAGAAACAGAGGAGTTTGCACCCCCCTACCCCCAAAAATGAAACAACCCACACTCACACACAAAAAAACCCACAATCACCAATTCCCCAAACCAATACTTTGCACTTAAAAGTTTTTGTTGTGCAACTGAAGAAGCAAGACAAGCAATTCAGGGACGGGAATAACACAGTAAAGGCCAGACAGTGGGGAAAGCACAATGCACAGCTGAGAACTAGCTGGGAGACTGAAGGTGGCTGGCTAAAAGCTTGGGAAAGACAAAGCAGGACATACTTAAGATTGCTACTTCCTTGACATCTAGCAGGCTTTTACTCCAACCCTTGTTTCCAGCTAGTCAAAAGTTACTGAAATTAATTGCTTGTGAGGAGCTGCAGGTTCTGCTTGTGTGAGAAATTTTAAAATATTTCTGTATTGTCATTACATCACCATTCAGTCACTGGGAAATCAAATAAATGCTGCATGTTCGTCTACTTTCCCTAGGCATGCTGTTGGTCTGATAGCATTTAAGCTGATTTAACGGGTCTGAGATGAGAAAATGTGACTCTTCAAACAGCCAAGGACAGTACTGTCTTAAAAACCTGTTACCTACTTTTCAGGCATTGTGGGCGGAAAGTTCAAGCATAGATCAGAGCTTTCTACTGTCACATCAGGGACATTTTAATCAGATCTCAGCTTACCTCTACATTTCATAGTTTATGAATTACAGCAAGGTGGTTTCAGAGGTTGTTTGTTTAAGAGAGGATTACAGATTAATTCAAAGCTAGGAAACAATAAATAAATCCCATCATTTTACAGATTCTCCAGCATCCCACTTTTCACTATTCAATTTAGATCTTGGTGTGTTACCAACATCTCCCACAGGTGTACTTTCCATGGTTGGGTTCTTTGTTCTTGCATTGATGTGCTATAGTATTAGCTCTCCAGAGTAAAAAGCGATGCGCTATGACTATACTATCTGAATGTTTAGGCAGGAGGAAGAGTTTGCTCTCAAAAACCTCAGTGAAGAACACCCTCAGAGACACCTTTGCTTTCTCCTCTAACTGGGCACTTGAACTTGCCCCTGGCAGAAGCAACACTAGCTAACTGCAATGGGGCATAGTTTTTTCCACATATGCAAGAATGTAAAGAAGATACACTTTAATATGATCCAAGGGCATATTTACTTTTGTACAAAAAAGTTAGGAAAAAAATCCACAATCATGTTGTAACCAGTTACAGTTTTTCATAAATGTCCAGTTTGCAATAAAGTGTATTTGGAAACAAAGTCTTCCACCAGGTCTCCCTGCAACATCTTCATAGCTCGCCAGTGAATGCTCCCAGAGTTTTCTGGTTTGCCTTGGGGATGACTTAGCTCCTCTTTGATATAATCCAGCCAGAGATCTTTAAAAGAAAAATAAAAGTTCTGTTTAGATTTCAATTGGAAAATACGAAACCTATCCTAGAAACTCTTTTTGCAAGTGTCCATGATTTTAATGAAATGAAGTTTACTTTGTAAAACTACAACTCCTTGCCCCTTAAGAATCAAAAGCCAGACTGTTCCCAGCTGGAACAGTGATGTCTTAAGAAATAACAGCAATAACTGAGCTGTTTACTGTCTTAAAAGGAATACAGCAGAAATCTTGATTATAAAAACATAGCTCCACACTGTTCACAAATACAAATTAAAGGTCATGCACATTTCTTATGCCAGCCAGTGTCAAAACCTTACTTGCTCCCAGTTCTAATGAAGCCATCCCACTGTGAACTGAAAGTGAAGGGTTGCTGCAGAGTGTCATGCACTTCATGGCACAGGAGAAATAGGTTCCATTCTGCATGACAGCAATCGCAAGGGCAGAACAAACAGCTGCCTTTTGAAATGGCTGGAAATAAAAGAGGCAGAACTGAATGAATGAACATATAAATAACACCCCCTTACCAGAATCTGTTGAACCAAACTCTCTCAAGGCACGTTCATAGTATTCTCTCAGATGAGGCATTTTGCAGGACTCCTAACAAAGGAAGGTATTAAAAGGCCATTTATTTTGTACAGAAGTGAATCTGCAGCTTGATTAGATTTTTACAAAGAAAAAGTCATGGTAATTACACACGCACACGCGAACTGCCAAAGATTAGTTACCATGGAACTCAGTTTTGTATTACATGCTATGAATCAACTTTAGCAGACAAATATGAACTGCTTACAAACTAATAACACTACTCATAAGCCCCTCTTTCCTATTTAAATCCCAAGTTAGAAGTGTATTTTACGCAGCATTAATTGGATATTTAACAACTTACTTGCTCCTTTTCTATTTGGATCATCTTCCTGAAGAAGTCAAGTGAAAGTGGACGATTTTCACACAGGCTGAAGTAAAAATATAAGAAACTTTAGACTTCAAGTCTTTTAATGTATGCCTTAGAACAATCAGGTTTTCAGGTTTTATTTGTCACCTGGTAAAGACTCTTTTAACTTTCTTATAACCACCGCTTCTGTAAGTCCAGTCAAGATACTTCTCTTTCATAGTCACAGACTCAGCAGGAGTTGTGGCCCGTAAGGATCTCTGCAAGTTTAAAAGGGGAAAAAAAAAAAACAAAAATAAATAAACCAAACCACAATCAAAAGGCAACAGGGGAGAAGAATCCAAGTAGTGCCTTCTCTCTAATTAGGCATCTGACATAAAGCAGATCTCAAAAGTTAGACAAAGTACTGGACAAATGCATCCCAAATGATGTCTGAAAGATAGTATTAGGTAACAAATCCAATGTTTTTCAGATTAAAATATTAGTTGCAACCTAAAATACATGTCTTATCCATTATTCCATACAGCTGGAAATTGGCATTTCCCTAACGTACTTCATGCAGACAGTACATAATCCTCTGCAAACAACCAAATTCAAGCTTCCACCTGTTTTATGTTGTAAATAGGAAAAAAAACCCCACCACCCAAAAAACAAAGAACCCAACATGCCAGGCAAAGAGGAAATGTTTTGCCCTAAGCTATTTAGGGAATTTAGTGAGATTAAAGTCCCAGTTTTGTTCTTGAGCTTTCTGTAACAAGGTTGTTGGTTTTTTTTCACACAGATTGGAAAATTCTCGTTTCCATTTTCAGACAGACATCTGAAAACAGCGCAAAAATTCTAGGCCACAGAGTAAAAGAAAAGTAAAAGTCCATCATTGTTTCTGCTTACAAACATCTAGATGTCTTAGAAGCATGGAGATGACATTTGTACTTATGAGCCTATGTCCAACTGATTTTTGGTAACAGAGTTTTACTTGAAATTCTTTGCTATCAACACATCCACAAAGGAACTGCAGTATAAAGCATCTGTGACATGTTCCATCCACACACATTGTTCCTGTTTATTTACACACTGTTACTTTCTGTTAGCTAAGTACCTGGTAGAGAGCATCTGTGTCTTCCTTGCTGTTTGTGCCTTCACTCCATTCCACCCAGAGGGTCCATAATGGCAAAGCACCCTGCAAGGTAAGCAGAAAAATCAAGTTATTGAAATGCAGTGACTCTGATCTACAGAAACAGACACCACCACATCCACCTGGTTCTGTATTACAGCTGCTATAAAAAAAAGTTCTCTAGACATAGCTTTTAGAAAGACAACTTTGGACTGCACACTGAAATAACTTCTTGTCTCCTTCCTCACTTCCAGGACAACTACTACTTAAGTGGACAGCTGCAAGACAGGGTTCCAGGGTTGACAGACAAGTTCTTCTGCATCACCAAACACTGCAGCAAAGGTAACTTCAGAAAACAACAAGAGGGAAAGAAGAAAAGACGGGAAAGAAGAACAACAATCACCTCCTTGTTCCCTCTCCTCACTCCTTGCGCCCAGGGTTGGAAATGGAACAGTAAGAGATCACATGGCTAATTCAAGGCTTGAAACATCACACACACAATGTGTCAGGACAGTAAAGGAAACTTATTTTTTAAGACACACGCAAAGGATGTTAGCTGACTGCTAGATTATGCAAAATTTCACCTGTGGGCATTCAGACTTTAAAACCATGAATATGAAGTGAATCTGCAATTCCTTCATGCTCCTGAATGCAATGTGCATGTAAACGTTAAGTTCTTATTTTTTACCTTAAAAATGGTTAGGAACTTTAAATGCCTTATAAAATAAAATTAAAAAAACCAAACAAACTCCTAAATATCAGAGGTTTCCTGCCCAAGACTAACATATTCAAGTCCATAAAACCAGCACAGACCTTAGATTTCACATGCTTTACAGCTTCTTCAAAACACTGGGTCACACCATCACTCTTCAGCTGCATCAGCACCTGCAGCCTCATCTGCCACATTTCCACTGACTGGCTGAAGCGCTTCGTTGCAGCTTCCATCACCTCCGTAGCCTTCTCAAAGAGACTGGACTCCAGTAATAGTTGAAGCTAAAACCCAGCAGATACAGCTAATCACCACAAGAGATTTGTAACACTGTGTTAAAAAAGCAAGGCCTTGAACACAGTATTGCCCACATTTCTATCTACTCAAAATGGTAAAGAGGGGCACACAAGCCATGTGGGACAGCTCACAGTCTATTTTTCTGTGTCAACACTTACCCACTGCTTGTAGAGAGCTTCTGGTAGCAAACTGGATTCATGGGCTTTGTTGAATACACTCAGTGCCCTCTCCAGCCTCTACAGCCAACAAAGAAAAGGTAAAGAAAACACACATTATTCCTGTATATACCAGAACCCAGCGTTACAAGAAGCCATGGGGATTAGCTTACCAACACATCACTGAATTTCAAGAAAAGTTACCTATCTAATGCTTTAGGTACCTGCAAACCTTTCAAGATAAAAGGGAAATCTGAGCATTTGAATTACACCTCTTCCTTAAGGAACAAACGAACGACATAGCAATTGGGGTTGTTTTTTACTGCCTTAAAAGTCAACCAAACTGCACATGAGAGTTAATTCACTGAGTCACACTCAAGCATATAGGCATAATTAATGTGCCCACACGCCAGCACCAAACTTTACTCAGACTTATTTGCAAGAGTAATTTTAATTCATCCTTTTCTTTGAACAGGCACAGGTTTGCAGAACTGCCAGCAAACACCAGCAAGTTTGCACTCCATCCAAAGAGGTCACGGTACTTTACTGACAAGGCCAGTTTATGCCCAAGTCATTCATCTTCATGCAGGTCACATGCGAGCCTGACAGAAAAAGTGATCCCCTCAGATGCAGACTAAATTTGTAATGACAGCTGCAGGTAAGTATTTCTAATAAAATGCCAAAGTACATTTGCTCCTTGTCTGATAAGATTACAGAAGTCAGTAAAAACAGTGATGACTTGTTACTATGATTATCTAATAAGCTTTTACCTTCTGCTTTAATTCTCCACTGTTGGTTTTCCTGTTACATCTCTCTACGCAAAAAGTGATGTAGCATTTCCACATGTCCTCTGTAGAGCCAAAAGCATGACATCACTTTATAGAATCACAAGAGTAAGCGCACACACTCGTCTTTAAGGAATACAAAGAATCCAACTCTGTTCTAAAATACTGTATTATAAAAGAGGCCCTACATTTATAACATTAACATTTTATAATGGCTTGCTAGTATCAGCTGCAGTCAATAACTCTTTCTAAAGAGCATCAAGCTTTTAGCTTAGCACATGCTGTCACAATTAACATTCGGTGCACCCTTTGCCTGTAGTTTTCAGTGGGCCTGCTAGAGGCAGGCTCACAGTCAAGAAAACCCTTGCCTGTAAAAGCAGCGAGTTTGAGGCCACCCCACCAACAGTCCCTTGAGAGCCTCCTCTGAGAGTAACGACAGTGTTGAAGATGGATATCCACAATGTTGCCAGATGTTGAAGTTGGATATCCACTCCACTAGCAACTCAAAAGCACAGCTTACTTACAGCTAACAGGAATATACTTGAGTTCTGCAGGTTTGCTTTATTTAGGAAGTTTTCTCTATTTACAACTCCCAAACCTCTACTCATCTGTGGGCTTCTATTCTCCTCATTGGTTAAATGACATTAATGAAAGCAATCAAGCAACACAAAGCACTCTCAGTTAAGCAGCTCCTTCAAGAGCATCAATGCACTGGAAAATAACACGAATAACCCATAAAATAAATCTCCAAAAAGGTTTAATTAAAACCTGCCTGCCTTCTCTTTGGTATGGTAGAGCCTGCCAACATCTACTTCAAAGCTTTCACAGTATACAGTATGCTAAAATGCCAGGAAAAAATCATGTTAAAATGCAAGCAGAGTTTTTCACCTGTTGGGACTGCTCTCACAGCCTCTTCAAAGACTGCACAACATCGTTCCTCTCTCTGGGTCATTTCAGACACTTTCATCTGTTTCGTGGTGGGTTCTGTGGACTGCAGGGACCCCAGCTCCAGCTCACGACGGGCCATGTAGTCCCACGTAAGAGGATCATCAGCATACTTGGTCTGCAAACTGAACACACCATGGCTGCAATACCCACCATTCTTCTGCAAGTATGTTTACAAGGGTTCTTATATTGGTATATAGATGTATTTAATTTCTAAGTAATCAAATGCCAGAGGAAAAAATAACATGTTACCTTTCCACAAGAGAAAGACAAAATATTAGTCTATTCTGGGTGGGTTTTTTAGTATGCATATTCTCCACTAATAGCATGAACTACACAGGCAGCTTTTGAGAGAGATCTTTTGGAGGAACTCTTTCTTTTTAGAGAGGAACAACTGGAGAAATTACAGATGCAGAAGAACTAAACTAAGAAAATCCACAGTTCCTGCAGTAAATTTACAGAAATGTACCAATTATTCAGTGACAACTGTATTTTATCTACATTTTTCTTAGCTTCTCAAAGCCTTTTCTGAAGTTCCATAGGCCTTATTCTATTTCCCTAGAGGAACACCCTTTAGTTGTTAACCTGTCAACTCCCTAGAAGTTAGAGAAGTTATAAGAATGTGTTTATTAAAATAAAAAAAAAATTCCCCAACCAACAAAACACAAAACCACAGCTCACCTTTCAAGGATTTCTTTTTGCAAATCTTGGGTAAAATCAAAGAGCTTTGCAATAGAAAGCACAGCCAGATGGAACTCAACACCTATGTTTCAAGATAAAAAAAAGCTATCAAGTGGAGTATTACATCCATTGCACACTTTGCATTTTTGCAAATTACGCCAACTCTTCCTGTAATTTCCTTTAATGTCCTTTTTCCACTTCAAGTTTTTAATGCTGTTATTTTATTTTGCCCATTGTCTTCTAAAATATCCCCATCTGTCATTGTTTCTCAAATATATCTGCTGCTACTTGGCACTTATTTTACCCAGTTCTCTCAATAAAACAAGTGAGTGTTACCAAGCCTGGTTAATTTAAAATCATCCAACCCATTTTACAATTAGTCTGAATTCTTACTTCTTTGTCACTAGTGCTGAGTAGCTGTGATTTAATATTCAGTAAACAACAAAGCAAAACTGGTGTGTAATTCTGAACCATCTTCCCTTTGTTTTTTTAAACAAACGAGTTTTGAGACTAAGTCCAGCACCTGTGCCACTTCAGCCCAAAAGCTGCTGTAATGGAAGAAGTGTCAGCCTGCAGAGCCGTTATGAAACCAGAACTATCAGCACTATTAATTTATACTTCAGCATTATCTAGTATATATATATATATAGTTGGAAATATCTTAGTGTGTGCACTAGAGCTAGGTCTGTCTGTATTACCTACTGGATAGCTGAGTTAAAGGTGACAGTTTTCATACTAAGTACAAGAAATGTTAAAATCACCTTTAATTTTCTGAGCAGCATCCCTGTAGATTATGCGAGCCATTTCCCCATTGAGAATCTCTTCAGAATAACTGAATTCCCCCTGCAATATCAAGCATAACATTATTGAAAAACAACGTTCTCCTTTCTCAGCTACCATTCTTGCAAACATGGAAAAACATCAGAATAAAATCTTAATGCTTTTCTTCATCTAAATCTGTATTTATCTAATTTGTACAAATCAAGTATAAAGAAATGAGCGAGAAAAAGTTTAACCGTTCCTTTCCAGAAATGACTATTAACTTTCAAATTGGGTGATGTAACAAAAGACTTCACAAACGTAAAGAAAAAACAATGTATATCAGTTTTGAAGAGCTCAGCACAGGCACAGGCCATGAACAAAAGTATTCTCTATGTTGTTCTCAAACCAACCATTAATACAGATCTCTTGAAATGATGCATTCAAATGTGTGATATGCAAGCAGACAAGATCTCTTAAGTTTAGCTGACCTACCAAGTCCATCTTCGCTTGTTCAAATGCTTTCTTTTCCTTCCTTTGTTTCTCAGCATGCATCAGCTCCATCCTGAAATACTGCAAGAAAGAACAAAATGGAATTATTGTCGGGGTGGAGATAAATCATAAAACATCTATGTCCACAAATGTAGCACCACAAGCTCTATCTGAGGATGACTTTGCCAACATTCCATGTATTTCCAAAAGCCTTGGTTGTTAAAGGTACGTGCATACACCTATCTGCCCTGCATATTTACTCAGCTATTTCCCACATGTAGAAATTCCCACTTCCTAATCATTCTTTATAACATACCTTGCCCTCAAATAAAACCATGTTCCACAGCAAAGGCTAGGGATGCCAGATCTAATCCAGAGAACTATGACCCAGTAGAGCTTACAGTACAATTTCACTTTGCATACAAATACAAGATTTACTGAACAACTGAAAAATGCTACCAGTACAAAGTAGTTTTTAAAAAATCTTTTTGACAACATCCCCCAATGAGGGGACAAGATTTTTTTTCCAGTTTTCTCAGACTGGTCTGAGGACTATGCTGGACTGATTTGCTCTGATCAATCAAGAAACCGGTTGAAGAAAATCAGGAACTCACTTCTTGATAAAGTTTTGGGCACTCTGGATGGAAGCGCAAAGCACGAAGGAACAAGTGCCTAGCACTTTCTGATGAGAGCCGAGTCTCCATTTCCCATTTTGCTGCCATAATCCACAGTGCTGCAACAGATGACACAAATAAATTAATTTTAAGGCCAAGGAAGTGGCTCATCATGAGAGCCCACCTTGCAGCTACTCCCCAGGCAGGTTGCACAGGTTGGTTTTGTTCCATGTATCCCCCCCAACATAATCCATGAGCTCAGCAATGGAGTAAGACTGATTATCTCCCATGGACAGATCTAAGCAGCCATGAGTATTCAACATCTCCTACCTCTGGAACACTTCCCTAGTCCCCAGTCTACCTGGGAAACTGTCATTCAGACCATGGGGACTCCCACTTCACATCACCTTGTGACTGCTCAGCACAATCCCTGTCAAAGCCCTTCTTTCTGATGCAGCAGCAAGGCAAAGAAAAGAGAGTAGGAACTTCTAGCTCAATAGCTTGAGCTGACATCTGTAACAACTTAAACCAACACTATACAACCCATACTGAGTCATTTATGTAGCACTTGCTGTTGTTTTATTTACCTGGTTTATTGGGATGAATGGCCAGCAGGGTAGAAAACACCTTGCTAAGCTGATGTTTTGCATTCTGTAAGAGAAGTAGTTTTGGTTTACCCACTGACGCACCAGAACCCAAATTTCATTATAAAAGGTTACAAGCTGTAATGCAATTGTACTGGAGAACGCACTTCTCTGCTACTTTACCTTCAACAGAAAATTTCTCATATTTTTCAGTAATGACCAGCTTTCAAATGCTACCAGACTAATTAGCGTAGTTAAAGCAAACCTTTCTGAACTACATATCTAACACAAATGTTGCCTAAGTCGCAAACCCATAGTCTCACTGATGATGACATTTTTGAGATAAAGACTGCATGTTTTTGGCCACTTGCATTGCTATGACAAGGTCACCTTCTTGAGTACAGGAAGGACAACGACTGAATGTTAAGAATAATGTGAAGACTTGCACAGGTAAGCTTACAACGCACAGAATTGCCAGAATCACACTCTTCAGCATAGCCACTATCAGAAACATTTGGAACAAAAGCACATTTCCAGGTGATCCATTCATTCCAGAGAAACTATAACCAGTATTATGATTCTCCCAAACCAAACAGTACTCCAGATTCAATGCAATCAGCCTCACCTTTGCCACCTGCAAGCATCGAATTTCATACTAATCCATTCTGAGTTCAATTCTACACTTAGATCAGTGAAAATCCTAGGCAGCTCCAATAATACCATCAAAATTATTTCAGTATTCCAGTACATGGCAGTAAAGTTTGTACTCCTGCCTTGTAATTCAAGTTCCAGATGTCTGAACACCAATCCAGTGTCTCAAATCAGGTAAGATTAGCATTTTTAAAACTCACCCACTGCTTGCAAAATGCAACATGTGAAAGCCAAAGCTGGATATCTTCCTGTTGGAAACGCAAGGGGGAGAGAATCAACTTCACAATAAAAGGCAAACACAAAATCACCTGCATGTTGACAAGCAAACAATACACCCTTGGTACAGAGAGAAGTGATTCTGAATCTCAGATTCCCTTCCCTCCCCCAGATCTTCAAATTCCTGCAAAACAGCAGAAGAAAACCAACCCTCCCATCGTCTCCAATCAAATCTATGTTATACTGAACTCAATCAAGAGCTCACTGTAACAGTTTCTGAGGCACTTGATTTAGATTTTACCATTAGATGTATCAAGACAATCTTTCTCCTAATGCAGCTGAAAGTTCTCTTCATTCTGTTTCTAGTTCTTGCAAGCAGACAGACCAAACTCACAAGGCAAAACACGGCTCTTGATATGAATGATCTACTTCTGGGGTACTGCTAACTGCAAGACCAAACGTCCACTTAAGTTTTCCTATTACGTTCTTCTGTATCATTGCGAATATTTGGCAGCAGTGGTAACTGGATGAATTTTTACAACATACAAAAGGGTGCTTTTCGATCAATGAGTATAAATGAAAGAAACAAACTTACCTTCCATTTCCCTGTAGCACGGTTGAAGAGGCTATGGACTCTATGCAGGATAGAGTTCTCAATTTCATCCTTCTTAAATGAATACCCAATGCGCTGGAAAACAAAAGAGTGTTAGTTTTACTACCACAAAAAATTTGGCAGAAAGTATTTTGCACTCTAAATAATTGACAAACTTACAGCTCTTCTTTTCTTGATCAGTTCAAGCAGATTAATTTCATACTAGAATGGGGAGGGAAAAAAACCAACACATTTAAAAGCAAATAGGGAGACACGTAACAGCAACCAAAAAGAAGTACAGACCAAGATTTTTATGGCTAATCAGGCAGACAATAAAAATCACACTCAGGAAAACATAAACAACAGTTTTTCAGCCAGTTCACTACATTTCTAAGGTTGAAAGTAAACTTGAGTATTTGTACTGCACATAACATTTCAAACTTGAGCTGTTAGCACCCCAGAATCATAACACACAAACCAAACTTCTAATGCCACAAAAAAAACGTAATTACACTCAATTACAATTTGCAGAGCACACCAGGGAACTGGGGTGTCTGAAGTGAGAAGGGAGAAGAAACGATAGGAAAAAGTCACAAGAAGAAAAGTCTCTCATCTCAAACTCAAGCACCAACTCCTGGCTATGCTTCATGCTCTGGTGTCGCTTAATACAGAGCGTAAGCCCATAAACCTCTCAGGAGGACACAGCAAGGTTCAGGCAGGGCAAGGCCTCAAGAAGCCGCCCGTTTCCTGCGTGGATAACTACAAAACCAGTTCATCCCTAAGCAGGATCTTCAACGCGAGTCAGCACACCCTGCAAACCATTAAAGCCTACCTGAATATAATTAACAAAATCTTCCTTCCGAAGTGCTCTCCGCTGTATTTTATACTCCAGAGCCGAGGCCTTCCTCAGGACGGCTCTGTGGGAAGGGGAAATCAGCGACCAGAGTGAGCCGAGCTGTCTCCGCCTGCTGCCTCTCGCCGGGCCCCGACT
>NW_010170864.1:9236-23109 GCF_000695765.1 Mesitornis unicolor | reverse complement strand
ACCCTCAGGCAGATCAACACTCCCTCCCCTTAGTGTCTCCCTTAGTGTCACCTGCAAACTTGCTGAGGGAGCACTCAATCCCCTCATCCAGATCATTGACAAAGATGTTAAACAGGACTAGCCCCAAACCTGAGCCCTGGGGAACACTGCTTGTGACTGGTCGCCAACTGGATTTAGCTCCATTCACCACAACTCTCTGTGCTCTGCCATCCAGCCAGTTTTTACCCCAGCAAAGCGTATGCCCGTCCAAGCTATGCCCAGCCAGCTTCTCTAGGAGGATGCTGTGGGAGACAGTGTCAAAGGCCTTACTAAAGTCCAGGTAGACAACGTCCACAGCTTTCCCCTCGTCCACCAAGCAGGTCACCTCGTCATAAAAGGAGATAAGATTAGTCAAGCAGGACCTGAACCCATGCTGACTGGGCCTGATCGCTTGGTTGTCCTGCATGTGACACGTGATGGCACTCAGGATGATTTGTTCCATCAAATGGATGGTAGTTAATGCCACCGCTAACTCTGCAAGTCCACCCTGGGATCTCACAGCCAAGCAGGTTCTTCCTGCCCCTGCTTAAGAAACAGCTGCAGGTCAGAGTACCCTCTCAATTATTCAAACCAACCAGGCTCTACAGAGATCCCCAAGGACAGCAGAGCTATTGCTGCCTGCTATTTTGCTGGCAATGCACAAACCAGAATAAAACCCAGTTACTTGTTCCAAGTCCTAGAAGGCTCAGAGAGGTTAACTGTGCGAAGCTAAGTCAAAACAGAGCACCACCATGGCCAACAGCTCATCTTGATATGCAGTACGGGATATCTGCTCATAAAAGTGGAGCAAGAAATGAAGGTGGAGGGGAACACTAACAAACATTTTAACTGCTGCATGTTAGGGCATCAACTGTACAGTTAAAACCACTGCAAAGTTGCTTTGATTCGAGTGGGTCGTTTTGCTCAAATGCAGTCTGCAAGATCAGATTGTTTCACTTTCACAAAAAGTTTCCAGATAACCATTAAAAAGAAGCCTTCAAAATTAATCATTTTGATTGTTCCCAATGGAAGAGAAGCCTATTCAGTCAAGATGCCTGTCAGTAACCCTTCTTTTCCTTCCTTTCCCCAGCAAGTTGTGTATATGTTTTACAATTTGTCTGAGGTTATCCACAGGGGCAGAGGTCTCCCCAGATATTACTTCCCCATAATATTCCATGGGAAAAGCAATTAGGTTAACAGAGATTCAAATTAGCATGTTAAAACACAGGAGTCAGGCCTGAGCTACAACACTGCATAAATAGAAGAGATAGAGCAAGGCTGGTCTTTTAAAATCAACTGCTCACAGAACTACTAATTTTCCTTTAAATTAAACATTCAGTGCAGACAGCTAGTCTTCAGTACAAATTTTCCTGCTCTCTGGAGTAAACCTGCACTTCACCAAGGCAACATTTGCAATGAGAGGTCATGTACTGCAGTAGATCAATGACAGATGGACAAGAAAAGATCATCTTTTTGGCTTACGCACTCAAAACACATCTCTGTTGCAACAGGGCGCATTACCATTGCCTGACGTTGCCCCACATTGCACCAATGATTTCCTAGCTCTCTGTAGCTGCACATTGAAAGCCATTTTTGCACCTCCATCATCTTTCCTTGGTTGAAAATCCGACATACTTCAAATACAACACGGAAAGACCAGCTCTCATGATAAATATTTTAAAATTTAAATAGCAAATGCCAGTGGCCAGATCCAGCACGAGAAGCCAGCTTAGATTTGAATACCTTTTTATATCCAACACCAAAGAATTTCCAAATCCAAGATTAATAATGAATTTAACATCAAGATCTACTTTTTTCTTTCCTCTCCAGTTTACAAGTTTCTCTATCATTAGAAGGAAAAGATTGCAACTACTTGTCCCCTAAATAAAGGAACATTTCAGTAGTACAACGTATATCATAAGCCTTATGTTTCTGCAGTCATAAATGCCAGGCAATTGGACCTCGTTTTCTCCATAAACCTATCCGTCAAATTAAACAGTGTACAGTGGTCACTTCTCTTCCCTGGCTACTGCCACCTCAGGGAATCACAAAGCATGTAGGTGTGACTATTCCACTAGAAACTCCTAGGTTTGCCTCACTTCGCACATTTGAATTGGTCCACTGCACTCAGGCTTCTCCTGGTCCCTGACCACACATAAGTCACTGCAGTAAGCACCAGTAAATGAAAGTTTAACATCTGCATGACGCAGAGTTCAAAAGGCAAATGAACTCGGCGGGAAGGGGATTACAAGCAGCCAGGAAACATGGTTTAGGCTACACAGCCTCTCTGCAAGTATGGCATTTTACTTATCCATGGAGAAGGACAGCTTTGGAGACCAATTAAAACAGTTGCTGGAGCAGGCTGAGGCACCCCATTTTAAAGGTACTATCAGGCTCTTCTCTAGTCCCTGATGGGGCAGGCAATGTGGACCTGATGTCCCAAGCACACCAACCAGTACAGCTATGCAAAAGACCTGCTGAAAAACCAGAAGGCACTGTTAGGGATCCCCAAAGCAATGAAGCTCCAATGACATACATGGATGTGAAGGCACTTCCATGGCTGAAAAGGTTATACAAAGGACTAAGCGCAGTTCTCCTCCACACAGGAAGAAGAGAAGATCCAGTACTCTTGGCACGCTTTTACCTTACCTAGTTTCCTTTACAGGCACCATTCTGTTTGCAGACTCTCTGAGCATCCAACCCAGCATCACTACATAAAGAGCATGGAAGCTGCCTCCCTAGCTCAGCACATCTGCAGGAGGACCCCTGCAGTGCCACAGGGAAACTGCAGACAAATCAAAAGCAGGGTACCTAAAAGAGATACCTGAAGCCAGAGGAGTCTCATTTTAAGAGCACAAGTCTCTGAAATTTAGTTTGGATGTACAGGTACTGCTCATTAGAGCAGCAGTCCTGCAGAGCAGGACTACAGCAGACATGGCAGAAAACCCAGCTGTGGGTCAGGAGCGCATGGGATACTTTCCAAGGGAGCTTCACACAGAAGGAGATATCACTGAAAAGCAACAAGAAAAGTGAAGTCCTGCCCATTAACAGTTGAGGTTCAGGAAGACTACAACACTGACTACTCTAGAGAGTCTTAGCCCTGGCAAACCTCCAGGTCAGGAAACTGCAGCCTGTCCAAAGCACTTTCAAATGGCTAAATGTAGTGCAGCCCTCTCTGCTTCCATCCCACCACGTACAACTGCTTTGAGCTATTCCTGAGCTCTGTATCCACAGTAAAGAGACATGGTGGGTTCTCAGCAGCAATGGGCCAAAATACTTGGGTGGTCAGAGCCTGATTCTACGGCAGTCCTACATCAGCAGAACTATCCGTTCTTATGGAGAGGCTATTGGCTTACGCCAGCACAAGTGAGAAGGGAGAATCAGGAGGGCATGTTAAATGTTTAGGAGGAAGTGGAGGTTATAGGCCACATTCAGCTTCACTGAGGAACAAACGCATCTGAGCTCCAGTGAGAGGGATGGGGACTGCAAGGGATGAAAAGCTTCACATACAAGCACATAGGGAATGCATACAGGTGAAATATGGGCTCCTGCAAATAAACCAGAAATGACAGAGGTCCCCAAAGCAGACCTTGCTAGAAACCAGATATTATCTTTTTGATACTCACCCCCATTAGACAGCAAGCAATAAAACCTATTAGTGAAAAAATTCATCTCCCCTGCCCCTTGCCCTGGCCCTCCCCCACCACATGCCCTCCTGCTCTGATCCTCTCTCTCTTCTAGGATGGCTGCGATTTGTTCTGAGAAGCGACAGGTTTATAGGTTAGCCGACACCTTCTCTCTGTGGAATTTTAATTAACTTCTCCCATCGTCAATATGTTAAGGAGCAGGGTTCCCATTATACAAGGTCAGCAGCGTGTTTCAGGCCCTGCTATATCAGCCGTCAAATTGAAGAATTAATGACGTGGCTAATTGGCTCTAATTCTGCACCCCCCATCCCCAAAATATGGAGGGGTAAAGCGGGGTGGTAGGGTGGGCTAGTGGGAGAGGCTGTTACAGCCCACAGTTTCATAAAAAAAAAGTGCACAATTTAAGTCCACTTCTTCATGGGGTAGCTGTTCCACCACCTCCCATTTATCACCCTGCAGGGAGGAAAGGGGGGATGGGGAGACAGTGGGTAAATATTGTGACAGAGAGTGTGCACAAGCGTGCACGCCAGGGAGAGGAACACTGTCCTGACAACAGGCCACCTCAGTAGGTCATCACTTAGAAGTAGGAAGCAGCATACCACTGGGTTCTAACCAGCTATGGTGCTGCAGCCAGAGCCTGTCTGCTAGAAAAGAGGCCCTGGCAGCACAGAAGACAGCAAAAGGCTTCTATCTAACAGCTTGCAGCAGCACTAATGCACACAGCACTTCTTCAAAAACATTATCAGCTTCAAACACTTGAAGCAATGGGACAAGAGAACACCAAAAACAGAGCAGGCCTCGAGGGTCACTTCCCTGATAATGCCATTAGCTCTGTACCACTAAGTTTCTGCTGCCTGCAAAACAAGCTTGGAACTCTGATGAGGACGGCAGTTGTGGGAATTATTTTCATTTTGCAGAAGACTAAAATTCACTAGTTGCAGACATCACATGGGCAGCAACAACAGCTCTTCTTCCCCACTTCCTTGAGGAAGGCTGAGGAAGAATCTCCCTTGCATGCAGAACACCAGCTTAACAGTGAACTAGAGAAACAGAACATTGCTGATCAATGTAAGATTTTAACAGCAAGAGTTTAAGTTTCTCAGATTTTCACTTCCTCAAGAACAGCAGCACTTGGAAAAACACCCTGGAAGACACTTGTGTAGGTACTGCCCTTGCCTCCCAAGCTGTAGCTGTAGCATTATGCTGCACTAGAAGCACAGAGCTACAGGCAATAGAGGCTGGAAAAATCTCATCCCTGAGCCTCACTTCCACCTTTCCCAGTTCAGTGTGCTCAAGGAAAACTGAGGACTAACTACTGCACACAGCTCCCAAGCAGTGACCTTTTTGCTTGGCATCTACTCTGCCAGAGAATGAGAATACAAGTTGGCATCTTTTCAGTACAGAAATCTTCAAGAGGACTTGGCTCACTGTGTCTCATTAGCAAGTCAGAGAGCTTGCTCTGCAAGTAAGAATGAACAGGTCCCATCTGAGACAGTAACAGGGCCATTTTCACAGCCTTTTAAGAGCAGATCACCCCACTGTTATGGAGAACAAAGACCACAGGCTCTTCCCTGAGCTCCTGCTGCAGGTGCAAGCACCTGATCAGAATCCTCTCAGATCAAGTCCCTGAAGTGTCAATGCTGGTGCCTTGTAGAGATTTGACACACAGCCTATCCAACTCCTTTATTTCTCTGTTGGAAATTGGGAATAAAGAGATCTCAGTTACCTTAATAACGGGCTGATAGCAATGGACCACACTCGATCCTCTGTCTGCACTGTATGTAGACACTGCCCAACTCTGCCCACAGGCAGGGACCAAACCTAAAGAGAGAGATGCACGTTATGCCACATCACCCAGAAGGTGCAGAAGGTAGGATGCATGCTGCTAATGTTGTGTTGGAAGAGCTGCCAAAACTGCCATGCTCACCTTCCCTGAGATACTCTCCCTGAATTCCCATTTCTCAAAAATAAGTATTTTGAGGAGCAGAGCCTTCAACTACAAGCACTTAAAGTTACACAAAGAGTCACCTTATGAGTATGACCTTCCATCCCACTGGTAACAGAGAGAACACCCCCATCACAACATGCTCTCTAGGGCAGCAGCCAACACAGAGAATTCTTATCTTCTGTAGTTAAATAAACAAGAAGTGGTATTTGTTCAAATCTCTGCTGTTCTCTTAAACAGTATGGGAAGACTTTGTACCATCTATGAAAAATTTACATTCATATTTTCTATAAATTTAAACATTTCCTACCCTATAAAATAGGTTTTTTTATAAACCCACCCCCTTTCGATCAAGTTTCCTAAGCATAACCCAGGCTGTTTTCAAATAGGTCCCCTTTGCTCACTGACAATGTGAGAGAATCTCTTCCCTCTCCCATCAGTGCATACATGCACATCCTCTTCCACCAGTTCACCACTCACAGCCCTTTGTTTCTGGGCCCTAATAAAGCCTCCCCAGATTCTTGCTGGGGCCTCTGCTTGTGGCCCTCATTTTCTCCACCTTGCCTTCATTCTGGCCCACAGGACTCAAGCCCCCAAGTTCTCTGTAACCAACCCCCAATGTTTCACTTCAAGACTTCAAAGCTGGGAGTGCCCTATTTGTTTGTTTGTTGATAATGCTCAGGATTGCAGGCTATTCTTGTCAGCAGGGGAATTTAGCACCTACTGTCAGCAAGAGCAGCAGAAAAGCTTAACTCTTTTAAGGCATCCCTATCTCCTACAGGTTAAAAATATTGCTCAGAGCACACTATCTGGTGCCTATCACACAGGAATGTACATTAGCAGCTCTTCAGGGCTTAGTCCTAATCAACACTCAGCAGAGCCCTCAATAGCTTAGACACTTAGAGCCCCTTTAAAAGGCTGGCAGGGATTCCCTTCCACTCTCCAAGAGTCTCATTCACACAAACAAGGCAGTCTACAAAAGAGATGATAAAAAAATAAGAGGTGAACATCCCTAAAGTCTATGCTGTGGGGAGCACTGGGTGGGCAAGATCTCACACTAGCTCCATGAAAAACAGCCTTAAATTCCCGTCTGGCCTTCAGGAATTTATTCTCAAGGTCGGGGAGGTCTGTCCTCCAGCTGTCAGAGAAGCAGCAAAAAGGCACTCTCCCAGCAAAGAGGCTCCACAGAACAGAGAGGAGCAGCCTTGCTTAAGTGAGACAAAGCAGCATCAAGGCCTTGCTCCCAGGAGTCAAGCAGCATCCCCAACAGTGCCCTCTGCTTCTGAACACTGCTCTATGTGGGAGTGATTTTACCCAGGAGTACACCCATACAGAGGGACACACAAGAATAGATAGGGTCATGCTGCTCAGCTGCCTGTCAGATAGTTACTCATTACCACACACTTCCTATAAAACCTTGAAAGAGACATTTAAGTCTTTCTTTGCCCCAACTTCCCCTCTTGTAAAACAGGAATAGCAGTTTTTCCTCTTACCTCTGTTAATGCTCTGTGGTATGTACCAGGGACTAAGAGTACTCGTCAGCCTACCCTGAGCAACAGCCGAAGTTGACAATATACTTCAACCACTTCCAACAATGAAACAAGTGGTTGTGAAGATGCTACAGGCACTGCATCATGCTAGCAGGACAAGAGCAAAACACTTATGTGGAGTTTCCTAAACTACTATAACAAAGCTGGCTGGAAAAACAACTCTCCAGAACCACATAGGAACAGAGCACTGCCAACCAGATCCACAAGGACAAATATCAACAAGGGTCCTGCCTCAAGAAGTAATAGTCAAAAATTATGTGACAGGACTCAGTGATGCCAATTGGAAGAGAAAAATGGGAGCTAACAGTATTCATATTCTACTTTCACTCCTGGTTTGCGAACCAAGAATCAAAAAAACCAAACCACCAAAAAACCCCAACAAAACCCACAAACCACAAATAAACCACAACCCTGCAATTTGGAAAAGACATCATGCTATCCCTTAAAGAGATCAAATATATAACAGAGAGCACGTGAAGCAGCAATGCATCACAAAACAAGGATGTGCTTGATACATTTACAGCAGATTTCAGACTGACTGGCATGGATGTCCACTACAGACAGATTTACAATGAAAGAAGCAAAACATCAGCTGCCACCTTCTGCACTTCCTAGTTTAAACCAGCAGCTGACGTTGCAAAGTACTGCCAAATCTCTCTTAAAATCTTGGCACAGCAAGCACCTTTTCAGAGACATGACAACTCAAGACACTCAGTGCTCCTCCTGCAGACACAACACAAGGCTCACAACAGCTCCGCTGACACTTAAACATTCATGGCATAAGACCTCTGGGGTCACCTCTGCAGCAGCACCTGCAGCTGCTGGAACATCACTGCTCACCTTCGCTGTTCTGTCCCGAGAGCCACTGACAATGAGGCCACCTTGAAAGTCTACACAGTTCACCTCCTGTTCATGCGCAGAGAACTTGACGCTGTAGGAGCCATGGATCTTGTGAAGGACAATACTTCCATCTCTGAAAAAACAAATTCCCAGGCAGGCAGTGTGTATCAGCTGAAATTCCCTTGGACATGCACCTTTAGTGCTTAGGAGTGCCACAAAAAGACCAGGATTGATCTCTCATAGGAGAAGAAATTCATGCAGCATTGTTAACCCTCCACTCCCCCCTCATCACCTGTTCTCTTCCAATCCCACATCTGGCCAGTCAAAGTCTGTTCTGCTCCACATGAAACTTTTCCTGGCTATCTTTCCACCCTCCACTTTGCGTTAAGCTGCAGAAACTAGCAGAGCAGCCATTCTTCCTCCTACTGCTTTGAGCTTGCCAGAATCGTGGCTGGATGCTGAATGGCTGGAGTAAGGGAACAAGTGAGAGGTTATTCTCACCCATGTCCAAGCCTCAGCTTTTCATTCATTTCAGAGCAGCTGTGCAGGCTACTGTGCTTTGAATTAACTACAAAGACATTTAGACTTTTTTCAACCAATACAGTTACTAGAATTTTAAACGTATGCCTTCATTTTCACCTGAATTTTGGGCTACAGTTCACAGGCGAGAGCCTCAAGGCGTCCAGGGCAGACAGCCACGCTTGCATCTCCCAATTCTGTGCTTAAGTACTATGCATATTAATAGCTAAAACTTTATAAATAATAGTTCTGTCATTTGCTGTAATTGAAAAAGGCCAGTCAAATGCAAAATTAATTGGAGAAGTGTGTGTGTGCTGGAATACTTGGCAGTTTTCCCCTCTCCACAATTATATCAGTAGGTCTAATAAACATCTACTTGTGTCTAGGAAGCTTTATGCACCACTGCAGTCCCAGTTGACCAGCAGTTCTGAATATTAGAACACAAGTCTAGCTACTCTGACTCTTAACAGGGAAAGAAGTAAAAGCTGCACATCAGTCAGGATTGTCTGATCAGTCAATCCTGATTAAACAGTCCTGTGGGCAGCTACACAAGTTCAAAAGAGAAAAGGATACTTTATAAGGTCAACAGCACACAACTCAGCTCCTCTACTGTTGTAGTAGAAGTTTTTTCAGGACAGTACCAAATCATGAGAGGAAGCAGCAGCAGTAGTTGAACACAGCTAAGCTTGAGGACACTGTGATGCAAGTTTGACCCTCCTGCTCCGGGCTGGAGTTACACAAAGCCTTTCCAGCTTCACTGCCACACTCCCTGGGCTCCTTCATTCACCTGACTTACCCCCCTCCACTGACGATGTGGGAGTTGACAAGAACAAAGCGACATACGTCCTCCTGGTGGCCAGAGAAGATAGCTTGAGGGTGACGCTGCAAGCCTGTACCCTCTGGACAGAGTTGGTAGGCATGGATGTTCTCTGCTTGAGACAGGTAGAGATATTCGCCATCCAGCTCCATCCAGGGCATCAAACTGCAAACAGACAGCAGGTTGGGGGGTGCAGGGGTAGGGAAAAGAAAACAAAACCAACCAAAAAACCCTCACACACAAAAAGGAAAAGATTGCATATGCAAACACATCAACAACAGCAAATGCCCACTCAAGAAGACTGTGAAGTTAGAGCTGCTGGCCACATGAAAAAGCAGGGCTTAATATAGTAGCACAGCTAAGAAGTGAAGCTTCTCCAGCAACATACAAAGCAGATCACATTGCTGGCATTTTTCTAACCAAGAGCTGAGGAAAAGGAAGCATGGAATCTCTGAAGGAGAAGATGGCCATGAGTCTAGTGAGTTTAGATAGGAAATACTTAAGGCTCCCTGACCCTTCTTCATTATCCCTGTACTTTTTAAGAAAGCAGACTATCAGGCATTTGTGAGCTATGCCAAGAATTTCTAACAGCCTTCAACATGAGGCTCTTGATGCACACGGTCTTGCTTGGTGCACATAGTCTTGATCCTTCACATTACTTGCTAATGCCCAGCAGAGTCCACAAATTCACCACCGTTTCACACACGTCTGAGCAAGGGAGAAGGTCACACCAAATAACACAGGTCTTCCTACAGACAAAGTCCTCCACCTCCTGCATTCTCTGTACACTAATACATAAAGCGGCAGGGTAAGCCTGAGGCTACCCAAGAACTTTGTGCTCACCAGGTAGAGGAGGTATTTTTCTACATTCACACCTCTTCCACTGCTAAGCCAAAAGCAACTGCAAAGCAAGCTCTCCTGATTTCTTTTGCCCACCTTTTGGAAGAGCCCATACAGCCTATCTGCCACTTACTATCTATGGGACAGTGGCAGCTTCCTACAGACAGGTTCCAGGCCAAAAGCAGTGGACTGCTAAGGGAGCTGTCCCAAAGTATTTTGAAGATTGAAGTGGAAAATATGCTGCAGTTCTTGGGAGGCCAAGAAGAGAAGGAGACATTCAAGCAATGTCTGAATCAAGTCTGTCATCACAAGAAGTTTATTTATTCTTGAAACAAAACCAAAATACAGAAAATGGCTACACTGTGCACTTAGGCAGTGAGCTTGTTGCTCAAGATCTCATTTTTGAGTAGTGACCAGAGAATCAGCCAATAGGCCTTCTGGATATGGCAAGGCCAGATACAAAGAGACATCGGGCTCGTGTCCTACGGTGCATGGACGCATGAAATTGTCTCCATTCTGCAGTTGTTGCAGAGTGCACCAATACCCATGCAAACACTGAGCAAAACCAGAGCCTTTCCATAGAGCATCCTTTCAGTTTTCAAACTGTTCAGGAACAAACTTGTGAAAGCAGCGGGGTTTCTCATCAAAACCAATATCCCTTTTTTTGGCAGATCATTCACCCTCAGAGGTCATGATTTGCTGCGTCAGCAGAGTCATTACGCACAGCCATACCTCATAACATCACAATGAGGGTCTAGAAACAAGCAAAAGGACAAGATTGCTTATTAGATAGAAGGTTCCTGCTTGTTTGCATTCATCTCCAATAACAGGCTTATAGTCACACAGACAAAGCAGTTGAGCACAGGTTATAATGTTCATTTGGGACTTGATCATATGCATGGGAAAAAAAAAAAAAGAGAGGCATCTTTGGAGCAGCAGCTTTGCTCTTAGGCGGACTTTGATTTCCCCTTCCTTCCTCCACTCCTACGCAGTCCTCTAAAAGCAAGTGAATATCCAGCTTACCTAGACTACAGCCAGTTTCTTTGCCTCTCCTCCTGCTGCAGTTTAGCTTTTTACCTTTTCCTATTGCTTTTTCATAAGGAGAAGTAACAAATTTGAAGCAGGATAAATGAAAACTAGAGGATGCAGTTAGAATGGTGGCCTCATTAAATCAATTCTTGCCTTTTCACTCGGGAAGCTGGTTTAGTAATGATCTCTAACATCCACAGGGCCTGTCTTCACAAATGGTTGCAAGCACTTCAAAGGCAGGTATACAACCTGCACCAAACCCCACTCTGCTCATTACAGCTGTTCCCAGAACTTTAGACAAGCAATGGCACATTATTCATCGCTTCAATCTACACAGCACAAAAAGGCATGAAAGCTCAGTAGCAGGTCTCTGTTCCTCAGCATCTAACTAATCATAGTCTTTCTCATTTCTCCTTCTGTCTGATAATGTGAAGGCTGAAAATTTAGATGTGCTGTTCAGACAAGAGATCTATCTTATGCTTTGCTTTGAAAGGTGAGAATACCTTTGCAAGTAAGAATTTTTAAAAAAATTTCCTCAATAATGTAAAAAACGCATTTTTTTGTGAAGGAGAGAAGCATAACATAGGAGAAAAAAGAGGCATAAAGTGGAGGAACACCAATTAGCATTTTAGATTCGTATATTCAAATGAGGGACCAGTATAAAGCACAGGAGATAAACCAAGCATTTTGAGGGGACACAGAAGTCCATGTCTAGGATCAAGGTATGCTCATTATGAAAACATGACAGAAAATTTCTCCTGGTACACAGTAATAGAAACGAACATAATAGTTCAAAGTCTGTAGTAAAGATTGCTAAATCTGACTAGAACTGAGCAGATCAGAACAATGCCAAATTCAAGCTCTTACTAAAAGAGGAGTTCTCAACTCTTAGAGTGAATCTCTAGGGCAAGACAGCAACTGCAGTTACCCCACATCCAGCTAGCCAATAACATCTAAAACAGGCCAGTGACATCACTTGGAAGACCTCATGGATCACAGGGAGCAGGAAACATCTTATTTCAGGGCAGCGACGCAAACCCAAGGCCCCGCAGCAGCTGACACAGAACAAAGTAGGAGAGAAAGGAGCCACTTGCTTGCATTTCCATTTCAGGACCGTCTCTCTCCGGCAGCGTCCATGCCTCCAGTTCTGAGATACTTTCACCCTCTCCTTCACTGGAATGCCAGCCGCTCTGCAGACAAAGGAAGAGAGATGAGATTAGCAACCAGGACTGATGCTATATGGACAACAAACACACTCAAGCTGGTCACAGGTATGTTCTCACTCTGATTCTGCAAGTGATGAACTGGCAAACATCGATGGTGCCCAAGCCACACCAGAGCAAGCGCACTCCTAAGAGTAGACAAGAAAGAAACACTGGGCAGAGTGGCTGCTTATCAGCAAAGAAAGCCATCCTTGATGAGCACTAGCTTACAAGCCTTAAATCTGATCAAGACCTCATCTAGTATACTGAATGCAACACAGGTTCAGACAAAATGTAATCAGAAGAAGATGACACAAGAAGAAACTACCAGAACAACCAGAGAAACAAGCTATCACTCTTCTAATAGAGACTAAAGAAAGCCAGTTAAGATAAGGACAACACCACACGAGAGCAGATGGAAGAAACACTAGTCAGGAAAACACCAGAACTAGAAACCAGAAGAGCGTGTCTAGCCAGAAGACAAGTAAAGAAACTGCTAGAGACCCTCACCTGCCTGACAATCACATAACCAGATACAATAATGAGAAATCAAGATATGTTCAAACTAAACATAAAATTCATTCATCTCTGTAGCCACCCAATGCACACATGACCCAAGCTGGACTATCTCGCAGCAGCTCACCAAAGGATAGAGAATTCCAACGCATCACTGAAAAATTCACTGCTTAAGTCAGACCAAGTTACTAAAAGAGAGACTGTAGTTCATAAGCAGTTGCTGGGATACAAATCAAAGTTATTCGGTCGAGGTGAGATCAGCCAAGATCAACACACCTCAAGAGGTGACAAAAGGTAGGTACCACAGAGGCCTGGGACCAAGATCTCTTTAGAGCCTACATGAACATGCCCAGTTCATGCAGCTGTTCAACATCTGTTTTACTTTCATGATCCAGGGTTGATTAAAGGAGGGGGGGGAGAAGGCAGCTTTAGCTCCCATTTTCCTCATATCATAAACTTAATTATTCAATATCCCTGGTGAAGCTCCTTAGGTAGAAAAGATCTGAAAAGTACAAATAAGGAGAAACTCTTGAAGTTATTATTTGAGACTAGGGGTACTGAACCACTTACTACATGACAAGAGTTTATCCCCCTTTCATGCATTTCTCAACAGTCAGTGCTTCCAGATGCAGAGGATGAAGGGAAGATCCTTGAGAGTTGGTGACAGGTGTGCGATCAGAACCAGTCCTCTCCTTCCATCCCTACCATGCCCCCAACCCAAAAGTGGAATTTTTGGGTACTCTGTCATTTTTAAAACAAAGATTAGCTCCCTGTAAACAAACATCTCCTGTGGTTGTTAATGGGTGTAGGAATCTCTAACCTGGCCCTGGGGCCTGGCCAAATTCTCATTTTCCCAGCCTTCCTTCCATAGCCTCAGGCTCCTTTTTTTCTGCTCACCCTTCCCACCCCTTTTCTATGCTTTCCGGCACTTAGTCACCATTATAATTTGA
>NW_010170864.1:1211-9205 GCF_000695765.1 Mesitornis unicolor | reverse complement strand
CCTGCGCATGTGACCCATTTTAAACAAAAACAGAAACCACACACAGAAAAGCTTTTCGTCCCCTAGAAAGCTTTGCAACTACAAAGTTTATGATCAGTAGAGCTACACCAAATAGAACTGAATTTAGGAAGCTACGAGCTTTTTATTTCTCCTAACTCTTAAAAAAAAACAACAAACCAAACCACAAAAAAACCCTATGGAGTTAGCCCAGGCTGCAAGAAGAGGAATTCCTTTTTTAAAGGGAGCACTTGCAGGAGCTCGTGGGGCCAGATAGAGCTTAAGATGAGGAATGCACAGCACTGAAAAGTCAGGTCAGGTCCAGCAGCCTCCTCATTGCTTATTGCTCTCCCAGACAGAGTTCAGGCTCTCCGCCTACATCCAATTCCATTCATTATTCCAAAACACTTCTCCTCCCCACACTCAACTCCCAGTTAAGCTCTCCCCACATACAGATCTGAAGTCACCTGCTTACGGTGATGGAAAACGCACCCACGCCACAACCCCCTCCCAAAGCGTACTGGCCCAACCAGACATCCTGAGCTCAACACACAAACCCCACTAAGATTAGATGTAATTTCCAAGGCTCTGAAAAAGGTGAATCCAAGGTCAAAAAAGCAGCCTCCATCTTATGCTGCTGGTCACTTTTCTAGCTGGGGGACAAGCCTTGATCCTCCTGCTGTGGAAAGAGGAATTTCAGAAGAGTCACACATTGGCTTGGCCCACGGTACCAGTTCACTACTGCAGTTACTCCTGCAACAGGCACCTCATTCTTTCACACAAATCAACAGCTCCTGTCTGCAAGGGGCGAGGGTTGGAAGAGGACGACTATATGGAGGAGGTCTGGTGGGGTTCTGGGGGTTTTTGTTTGCTTTGTTTTTTGCTGGTTGTACTGTTAGTAGATACATTATTCATCCAGCCTGCCTCCTCCATATAGCAATTCTGGATCCTGCTAGTCTGAACATGTCTTAGAAGAATCCACCTTTTATTTCCCAGACATTTTATTTATACAACATAGAGGCAAGAAAGGGGATAGAACATAAAGGGGCCACAAGAAAGGAGAGGTAGAAACCGGACTGATAGATCCCTCCCCTTTGCCAATACCAGGACTGAAATCCAATAATTTTCAAGTGTTGGTCAGAGACATTTGAACCCCTATACCAGAAGAGAAGTTAAATCAAGTCCAGTGATGGAATCAAGTGCTGAGATATAATCTGATAATCTGATTTGCTTCCTCATCAGCACTCCTCAGAGCAACGCCCAGAATACAACAAAACAGTGATGAGCGTCACTACAATGCATGAGAGCAGTTCTCAAATCTTAGAAAGGTAAAAAGGGCATCACCATATAAACTTAATAATTTGATTAAAAAGATCCTTTTCTCTCCTACAAAGACTGTTTTGCTTCAAACATGGTCAACACACTTTCTACACATGCAAATCTTTAAAAATTGTTCCATGATGACCTGAGACAATCAATAAACATCACACATCTACACTGAGTGGTTGACTTAACCAAGTACCTCTCACTTCAGCAACTGCATTGAACATCCACTCAGGAGACTGAGCCACCTTAGGAAGGCAAATGCTGTGCAGAATGCCGTGGAGGGACCACTGTCCACCAACCAATGAACACCTTGACCTTTCTTAGTATGAAATCCAGGAAAATACTAAGCCATATGCTTCAAATTCAGTACATGCTTAAGTGCTCTGTGAAATCGAGATCTTAGCCTTCATATTCTCAGAGAAGCCACCCAACAGTGAACTTCAAGACTGCTGAAGGTTGACTCACTGAGGAAGGACTGCTATTTCTACCAGGACACACACAGCCCTGCATCAGAAAGCACCTGAAGTACAGCCTAACATCCTAGAAGGATGACAGGAAACACAGGATGAAGGAACCAGTGAACACTGAATATGAAAACTCAATGAAATTAAAGGAAAACATTCTTAAAGCCCATCAGAGCCTATAATTTTACCACCTCTGCTAGGGCATCACAATTCACAGAATCACACAACCTCAGGAGTTGGAAGGGACCTCGAAAGATCATCCAGTCCAACCCCGCTGCCAGAGCAGGATCACCTAGACTAGGTAGCACAGGAATGCATCCAGGTGGGTTCTGAATGTCTCCAGAGAAGAAGACTCCACAACCTCCCTGGGCAGCCTGATCCAGTGCTCTGTAACCCAATTGTGGTAATAACAACAGCTGGTAAAATTACATGATCCAGAACACGCAAGGTTATCTTTGTTACTAGCTAATTAATCCAAAAAGCACTCTAACAGCATCCCAAACCATACGGTGCAATACATGACCTGAGCTAACGCATGTTTCCAATTGCATGCACTCCTGATGGCAGCTCCCTTTACAAAGACTTTGTTACAGTAAGAAAGAGAAGCTGAACGTTTCTTATGGCCCGAGACAGAGTTCCAGGACAAAAGCCATCCCAAGCAACCCATTATAAAGGATTTTTCATTTCCCCCTTCTTACCTCACCCCACCCTACAAAAAAAGTTAAAGTATTTTGTTCAAATTATGGATTTCCTCTCTTTCTTGGCAGAGTTACCAAAAGAAATGTAATATTCCTTCTGGAGCTCACTTCCCAGCTGCTGGAGTGAGAGACTGGGACTTTCCCCCCACAGCACCACTGACCCAGGTGACCTCAGCTACCATGGCAGTTGCTGGCCTGGGCCCCAAAGGAAAGCAATGAAAGAATCACTCAGCCAGAGACTAAAAGCACATCCTTCTAAAGCTTCACCTCTAACAGCTTTTGCCTTCAATGATCCCTTCCCCAGCCAACGTCCATTGCTACCAGAAATTGTATTTCTGCAATAGCAAGAGCTTGTGTTTTACTGCATCCCAGGGCGATTTCTACTGGTCATCTACAATTTCAGCATGTGCCAAAACAATGGTGCCTGCAACAACGTATACCATGTGAGAGAGGGTAACACCAACATGTCATACTGTATATTTTCCCAGCTGCATGGGGCATCCTAACCCACCAAAGTCCTTCACATTTTGCCATTTTAAGTGCTGAAGAGCTTGTCTAGAAATGCAAGTCTGCAGAGACCTGCTGAGGCCAAATCTCTTCTGCGGACAAAATCTGCTGTCTGCATAAAAGCTGTCACCAGCCTGCCTCAGGCCTGACTGGAAGAGTCATACAGAGGAACAAATAGGTCACAACGGCTAAGCCCCACTTTCAACCTTGGCCCTGTGGCAGGGATGGCAAAACACAGGGACCAACTGCACTTATTTGTGTAATCAGGTCACACCTGTTGAGTGGCAGGGTCTCAGTGCAGCTACAAGTCATGGGCCACCAACAGACAGTCGAGAGGGAAAAGCTATTTATGTCAGGAGCTCCTGTTGCTGTCCTCAACAAGTCATACGGTTTTCAAAATGTCTCTTCCAGGACAGAAATTCCACCTGAGTTCCTTTAGCAAATGACCCTTATTTAGCTTACCGCCAGGCTCAGCCTGTCTTTTGCACTCCCTCTGTTCCTATTTGACATGGGTTCAAATAACTGAGATGGAGGAGAGCTCTGTGGACTGTTCTCACTGTTCCTTGCCTCCTTTGGTACATCTACGCTATCTCAGTTAGACATTACCAAGCTGTCCAGGTTAACTGCTCCACCTCACAGCTCTTGTGAGCAATCACCTGCATGAAGAAGCCAGAGACTCTGATAAGAACCAGAGCTGCAGGTAAATTTATGTACATGAAGCAAAGACACATCTTCACATCAGCTTCCCAAAAAAACATCATCACCATGACTGAGCCAGACCATTCTGCCATCAGGTGTCCTCTCCTTTACAAGTGATTGCAATGTGATCATGGCTAGAAACTCCAGGCAGGGTTTCACCTCTCTCAGGGACTTATGTAGGTTTTTTAGAGATTAATTCTGGGCTGCTTCAGAAAATACATAGCACTGGGAAGATCTGAGAAAGCCTGCGGGTGCTCAGTAGTTGTCACATATATTCTGATTTGAAAGAGTAGACTGTCAGGGTAATATTTGGATAGTGTGAAATAACCCATAGCTGATTTGCAGGTTACAGAGATAATGGCAACAAGCACAGCACACATTTTTTTAAGTCCTAAACTAGATAAAATTATTCTTCCACTTTGAACTTGTGAAGATTTTAAGGGAAGGGTAGGCAGGCCTGAAAGAACTCTTACCAACAATTTCACATTCCCAGAACAAGAAGCAGTTTTGATATCGTGGAGCTGTCCTGGCAGATCCGTCCTGCCCAGAACTAACAGCTTAAGACAGGATAAGAATGAATCTAACAGGAGTTTCTAAAAACTATTGACTTTTTCAGCACAAAGCAATAGCTGTGTGCCCTCTTCCAGGTTTTTGCTGTTATTGCAATATCCTCCCCAGAGTATTCCCCTCTGCATTATCTGCACCAGTTCACTGCCTACTTAATTTCTAACTTAGTTATGAAACTTCGGTAAAACAAGTTTTAAAATACGAAGGAAACTGAAGCAGCTTTACAGGCATTCACACTCCCTCCCCCTCCAGTACTGAAGACAGAGGTCTCCTACGATTGCTGCAGTTAGCATTTGGATTTGACTTGCATAGATTGGCTATTTCCTGCTCCTGCAGGTGTATACATTACCCAAGATCTGGAAAAAACACAGCTTTTATTAACTCAGAGAAATGCTTACACAAGCTCTTAAATACTCAGAGATGATAAACGTATCCATTAATGAATCTGCTTCTCTGAACTGGAGAATATGCCATGATCCTAGTAGGCAAGGCACAACAGGAGACACAGAGAGAGAAAACATGCAGTGGAACACTTCTATATTTTGACAACAGCTATTAATATATTACAAAGAGCACACTGGCAGGCTATTTAGGTTGCAACTTTTAACTGGCCCTCTAAAATTCCTTTGTAACAAAGAGGAAATAAGTTTAGCCCAGCTGCAATTTTATTCCTTTCGTCCATGCTTTAAATAAAGAGCCACCTTGCAATGAGCTCTTTGCCTCTCCGATTTCTCCAGTCCGAGGTGGTCCAGCAGGCAGGCACTGGATGAAGGCTTACAGCACCCTCTGCTATTCCTGGCTCTGACACTGACCTGCTGCACAGAGGGCGGCTTGGTTGACATCTCTCTGCCTCTGCTTCCCCTCCCAGCCCTTGTTTACCCTGGCTATTTGGGCAGCAAGCTTGTCAGGGTAGAGACTGCTCTTGCTGGGCCTGTACAGCAGCTGGCAAAACAGACACAGGCTACCAGACACAACTGTAATATCACTACACTCACCAAAACCCCCAAAGGCTTTGTGCTACTGCTCAGCTACAGTTTAGCTGCAGAAAATGTTCTTAAGCCTTAACTTCTCTGTGATACTCTGCCATGCAGTTTTGGAACAAAAATGCTCCATTCACCTTGCGTCACGAAGACGGGGCTCGACTCTTGCTTCAGCTGCTCCTATGACTGAGTGAAGCAAAAAACTTCAGCATAAGGACTATCTTTTTACCACTCCCATGACAAGGTCTTGTTGCACTACAGGTCTATACATAAAATTAACATGAGTATACAGAAAAAGTGGCAGTCTGACATAGAGACTTGTAGGACAGCTGCCAAGAACCACATCCACCTAAAACCACTCTTTATATCCACAAGAGTAACACAATATTCTATTGAACATTTACTTACTGTTGATTCAAAGAAGAAACAGCCCATTTTTAACACTAAGAATATGATTTAAGAACCCTTCCAAGTCAGGCCCTGCTGTCCCTAATGTACAGTAATTCACACTGATGCAAAACCTAGTGATTTCCCTCCCCTCAGCTCCCCTAAGGTATGAAGCATACAGAAACATTGCTGAAAGCAAACTTCTTTCTTCTTCTGCAAGTGCACGACTGAATCAACACTCTGAACACTTAACTTTGCTTACATCTGCAGCTCCCAATTAGCTGAACCCACCAGAAAGGGCAAATATGAGAGATTCTCAATGTTGTGAATAAGCCTTTCAGCGTAACAGCTAGTGTCTGGGATTAAGCCCACATCTTCCTTTGACAACATTAGCAACTCAGTTTAACATTGTTTAAGCCTAAGTATGTGTCCTGAGATAACCACAGCCGGCAGTTTTTAAAGGCACACAGTCAGGATGAGAAGTAGATAATTTTAAAAATTAAATCGAATTATTTCAGGTGTACTACAATTTCTCTTTTCCATGCTGCTAACAGCTCGGGTTTTGCAACCAGTTTCTTATAGATCTTCCACTTCCCTATTTCGGCATAAAGAAGTTTTATAAGCAAGCTCACTGTGCAAACAGTTGTTTCACATACAAGCTAAAGCCTGTTCCCTCTGATCCTCTTGTTACAATTATCTGAAGATGTACCCAACAGAAACAACATTCTAAAGAAATGGTGTCATTTTCAAGTTAATCACCCTTTTAAAAATGGGGAAGTGGGGGCAGGGGGGTAAGTTTCACAGCGATCTTACACTCTAGGCTCAAATTTATCTCTATTTACAAAGCATTAACAGATGGCTTATCAAAAGCCATTTAACAGCAGACATGATCAAACTATTCTGAGATGTTTTTTGTTTTAAACAGTAAACACTCCCTAGACTAGTTTTTAACTTATGCCTGCCTCTCAGGGACCATCAGGTTAAGTTCTAATGTTAGAACCATGCACGTTATTTCATTAAGTACATTAACCATAAACGGTTCCAGCCTTTGCTTTCTCAATTGTGGACAGTATTGCATAAAAACCTCTTAAAAGCAAAAAACAGTGCTCATCTCATGCAACATTATCCAGAACATGCAACAGAAGCTTCAGCTCCTGAGCAAGTCAAAGCCAAGCTTGACAAACTCAAGATTTACTCCATATCACTAAGAAAGCACAGTTATCAAGAAGGTCCAGCTATCCATCATCTTCATCACCACTCCATTTACCCAGTGATATTTTAGCTTAAATACCTACTCAGCTCAAATTTAACCTTCAATGAGCAACCTACCAGGCTCCTACTTAGAGTTACTATCAGGAAGAAAGACTGCATGCCCAGAGGCTTACCTCAACCCCCTATCCAACTTGTACCAGTCAAATAAAATATAACCTTTCTCTGCAAATCTTACTCCCTCAATTGCAAGAGCAGCAATCTTGGAGATTGGTCTTGATCTTGGAGACACGCATGAGGAACAAGTGGTACAGAAAAGACATGGCTAGTTGAAACGCTCAAGCTGTCACAGAGACTATTAAACCCTTCTTCAGCCAAGTACAAACTTTACAGCTGTACCACAACCCAACACATGCACTGGTGCTGGTTGTTCTGGAGATGTACAGATACTTAGGCCCCCCTCGTACTGCAGTATGCCCTTGTCTTTTATCTGTTGCCAGAACTGTCTACCCTACTGGAGCAGAACTCCTGCAACTGCTCCCAGATGCTGGATCTCCACACAGGGGAAACAAATACTTGGCTTTTGGGTATTGTCCACAAGATCTGGCATGCTGTTTCAAAGAAGTAAAGATTGTCTGAATCTAATTAAAGGATTTATCCTCCCGATATATCTCACGGTTCCTGCATAACCAGCATGTAATGTCACTTTGTGTGCTACTCAGGATTGCACTCCCTAGGACCAGGGCAGTGCTGACCAATGCTAAAAGCAGCATTCAGTACTAGAGTTGTTTAAAGAAAACTTGAAAATAGGACTCAGCACAAAAACACATCCTAGAATTACTAAAAAAACCTGTTCGTAGCAAACCTAACAGCACTGAAGTCTGTGGGAGCTTATGATACTCAAGCAGACCTTCCCTTCACTTAAACTCTCTGACCTAGCAAACTTCTTCTGTAGCTGTTTATAGACTTGCATTCCTCTGCAGGGGGAAGTGGTGGTCTTTACATATGCTGCACCTGCTCTGCTGTACACCTGATCCCTCCTGCAACTGAAGGAGCATAATATCACCTTATTCTTAATGAAAAATACAGAACTTCATTTCCTCAGAAGACAAAATCATATATCACAGTAGACAAAGTCCAACACCCAGCCACTCTGCAGT
>NW_010170864.1:0-1180 GCF_000695765.1 Mesitornis unicolor | reverse complement strand
CTGCTGACTTGCAAGGGAACTGTGCTTAACTTTCAAGCTGTGAAGACTGAATGGGTTGAAGTGCTGGTCTGAAAACCCAACACAAGAATTTTCAGCACCACTGAAGTTCTGCTCCTGATAGCAGAAGCCATAATTGTTTCTCTGAAGTCTGCGCTGTTGATGAGATTGCAATATGAGATGGCAAAATACGCCTCAAAAGCAGACATCTTTTGATTCATGTCAACACAGAGTTTATGGAAACAATACTGAGTCACTGGATGACAAACAAGATCCTGGGCTGTCAGCTAAAGAGAAACCATAGGAAGGGATTCATAGATTCTAAGAACAAAAACTATGTCTTGGGATCCTTAAAGTAGCAAGGAAAGCCCACACTGTACGTTTGCCTCCAAGTGGCATTTCATATGCCAGCAAATTCGAGAGAGGAAAGGCAATCTTTTGGTCCTTACCAACCACTACCAAGGCCCAAGCGCCAAAAGCACTTCATCTAGAAAGGCGCTGGTGTCACACACAGCAAACCTAAGAGGACTTGCACGTATTCCTAATCTATTAAGTGCAGTTGAACCAGGGAAAAAGGCTAAAAAACAAACCAAAACAAAAGCCAACCCCTATCCACAAAACCCAGAATCCACAAAGAGTCCAAGAGCCACTTTCTCGGTGACAGCCATCACCAGCTATACCAGCAAGCTGCATGAAAATCTAAGAAACGTGTATTGCTGGGACCCCCTGCCACTAAGGCTCTTGCACCTACTAACATACGTAACCCCACTCTACAGCCTTTCCTCAAGACACCAGCCCAAGCCTCGCTTCCTTGCAGCTTCTTCTCCGAGACATCTTCAAGACCACAGCAGGGGCTGCAGCTTAGAAGCGGGGAGAGAGCATGGGCCCACAGGAGGTACCCCAGCTACACACGGGAGCTCCATTAATTTCTCCCCACTCCCATCTTCTCTAGTTTGTCGGTCCGACCCTACGTGTTTTGCTAGGAAGAGCTTGGGAGGACCGAGCTGATCTGGAGAGGGCCTTGGGCCCAAACACTTTAGGGCCGCTCCCAGCGGGCCTGGCGCTCAGGGGACCCAGGAAGCCCTTGACAAGCTCGCCCGCTTCCTCGCGGGAACAAGAAGCGCCTCCCCACAAGCCCGCAACCCTCCTGGGCAGAGCAGGGGTCAGACCCCACCGGCCTGGG
>NW_010170863.1:4181-11957 GCF_000695765.1 Mesitornis unicolor | reverse complement strand
TCCACCTCACTACCTGTTCATCCAGTCCACAGTACAGTAATCCCTAGCAAAATTCAACCTTTTTTTTTTTTTTTAAATATAGCTGTTGGAAAATTGAGGTGGTTATGATGGCTAGCTTCAGCTAGACATAATTATATGGTTATGACAGTTATTCAAGAAACCTAGTCCTCCTTCAGTCTGTACTGAAGCCCTGGAGGATGTCCTGATGAACAGGCTAGAATATAAGTATTCTCTACTCTTCCTACAGAAATCTCTTGTAAAATCAAGAATGCAGAATTCTTAGTCATGACAGTAAAGGAAATGAGCCAAACTAACAGTACAAGCACAGACTGAGGAAAGGGAAGTCCCTGGCTCCAGTCTCTGCTCCCAAGGATTCTACCCAGTGCTGGTCAAATTAACAACAACGACAATGTCTTTAATCGATTTCCCCCTCCTAGGTTAGTAATTCCAACAGAAGACAATGGAGCCATGCTTTCTCTTGTGCTACCTTTTTTTGGACCCATAAATGCTTTTTGTGTTAAATGACACTTTTTAGTCAAGTTGATAGTGGATGATAACATGAGAAACAATAAATAGTCTTATGATTTATTTTAATGTGCAAATGGTCACCACCATATCATTCACTGCATGTGTTGTTCTGCACCTGCCACTGAAATAGTTATACTCTCTAATCATAGTTTTGTTCAATTCTTTTAGCATAATACATTGGTAAAGTGTCCTTGCTATCAGTAACACATAGCGGCTGGACACATGGTTTCCACAAGAACTGTGATAACAAATTATCCAGTTAAAATAAATCTAAAAGTGCAAAGAGGCTATTTGCCAAGAAGACTACTATGCTGACTAAATAAAGTTAACAGACAAAAGAGAAGTAGAACAGGATATTCCAGCACTGATTATTTAAGCATATTTTGGTGGACATTGCACTTGTTGAAAATAAGCAGCAGACTACTGGATAAAAAAAAAAACTTTGTCACACAAATGCAAAGAAATTTTTTAACTGGTGGAGGTAATTAATTTCTCTTCATGGCAAACAAATAGAAGGCACATTTCCATTTATTTTTCATGCTTTTTTTTCTTATTTTTTAAAGTGGGTTCCACTGGATTTTTGTGAATACTTGAGGCAGTTTTTATGGCTTAACAGCTTCCTTTCATCCATAAACATAACTAGGTGTTTTAAATTTGAAAGCAGAAAAAAAAGATAGAAACCTAATTTCTCAGAGAATGAATTGCACTGGAGATTTTACCATCTGGTAGTGCTCGATTATTGAAGCTTTATTTTCATTGGTTTTTGAAAAATACTACTACATTCAAGCAAGTAGATTAAATGCCATTAGCTTTAATACCTTTTTAAACAAAGTAGTCTGTTGAAGTGATAATGGATTTTAAAGTAAGTATACTCACTACATCAGTTTTTACACCATTGTCGTTTCCCTGTTGGCCACATGAATCTCTAAACCTGACATTGTTAATTACAATTATAATATGTGGTACGTGAACACTTGATTAACTTCATACTATATTTAAGGAAGACATAAAGGTAATTGAAGACCTCTACCACCAGACTTAAAGGGTGTTATCACAGAAGCCCAAAAAATACTGCTTGCCATTTCATCCACTTGGAAATGAGCTGCACAAGATTTCCAGAGCGAAGCTACAACCTAAGCAAGCCTTAAAAATTAAAGTTTTATTTGAAAGGCAATCGGCTAATTCTACAGGCAGGAGACAGGCACTAGAACTCGTCAAAATTTTATCGATGGGAAAGGTCTGAAGCTGTCGTGCTTTTACATGTATACCCCAATTTAGATTTTTAGTTACTTTTACTTGAAAAATTGGCTCCGACTCTCCACATGGCTTGAGGCATAGTTTCAATGCTACTTTTTTGTGTCAAAAACACCTGTCTTTTTACTTTAGTGCCAGAAGGGCTTAGCATCTTGTCAGTGAAGTAACACAGCCTGCACATTTATAGGTGTCACTCACTTTACCATCTGTTTTTTAGGATAACAGTCACCACTATCACCCAGCCTCTCCAGAGGCTCTAACAATCTTTATGGATTAAGGCTTAGATCTAAACTGAAGAACAGCTAGGGGTATCCCACCACTTCCAGCTCATTCTATGTCCTTTAACCTTAACTCTGTGAATACCTGGTCCTCCATGAATTCAGTAAAAATTTTTTGTCAGTATTATCCTACCACTTCTTAAACTGTTACAGCAAATAATTGCCAAACAAATGTCTACATGTTGTACACTTGAGAGAAAACGTCATGCATATAAATACCAGCCCTTGCACCATGTCCAAACCTACACCACAGGCAGCTTACTTCTAATCTCAAGAGACAGGAGTAACATCATCATCACAAATCCTAAATTACATTTCATTGATAAAGTTGTTAATCAGATAATTTGGCAAACGGATTAATAAGAAATACATATAGTTTAAAAATAGATGCTTAATTTATCAATTAGTGAACAAAAAGTTCTTTACTTCAAAGAGGTTTTTTGATTTTTTTCCAGAAAAAATAGTACAATTTATTAATCCTTACTTCTCATTAAAATGAATAAACATTTGAATAAATAGTGCCACAGACCACACAACATGCTTTTTATGTAACAGTGCAGCTAAGAATTTTTAACAGACATACAGGATCAAAGTCAGGAGACATACAGATTTTGACATATGTGTGACATTCCTACTGCTGTGAGAAAACGTAGAAGTAGTGGTCTTTAAGTTGGAGTAGTGGGGAGAAAAAAGTTTTCCTTAGAATAGCATTTAAAGCACGTTCAAATGTTTGCCTTAGTAGGGGACCTATATAATTCTAAAATATGAGACAGGTTCAAGTCTTGCAGTAGGACCAAACAGAAGTATTATCAAGCAAGTAACTTTGTGTGATCTGCTATCTGTATTCTTCCAGAAACAATATGACCTTGATGATTATTCGGCACATAAACACTGATTTACACTTTCTTTGATGTTAAGGCATTAATTAAGAAACATATATGTCACCTATGACTTGTCCTTAGCCTGGAAGAAGCACTTTGTCAGTTCTATAGTTGGGAAGGGCCAAATGAACATTATGAATACATTTCTATGTTACAACTTTTACTTAAGATTACAATGGTTAATTTTCTGCTAGCTGAATATCTTCCTGATAGATATCTAAATGTGTAACCCTGTCCAAATTACCTGGAATAACACAACCTCCTCTTTTTTTCTAGCTCATGCATCATAATATACCGTTCATACCTTATTATCCTCTTCATTACTTTCCTTAGAATAGGACAAATGTAAGGGTGGACAATGATCAGTGAGACTGCCCTGAGCGGCTATAAAGTTTCAGAGGAAGTCTCCTCCTTTGCTTTTGTAAAACAGGCAGACAGATGCACCTGCTGTCCCACATTTCTCCGTAGCCGAGCTGCGTGTCTGCCAAGCTGGTTAGTTAAAGAGTTTGAAAGCAACAGTACACACGCCCATGTTTACAAAATGAATTTCTAAGCTAGAGTATACTATATAAGTGAGAAAAACCAATGTTTTATGCTTTATCTGAATGCAGACTGGAGCTACTTAGCAGCACCTTTTGGAGAGTCTAAACAGATAATTCTGCTCCTTCCCCCTGCTACTTTTGCAGTGATTTGTTTCAGCTTCCTGAATGAAACTTATTCATTTCTCCAATGAGAGGTGGTGGGTGCTGTCCAGCCTTTCCCTTGTACACTGAACTGATTGGGGTGGGTTCTTCCAGTCTTCTTCTTCACACTAAATTTGATTCATTTATTTATTGGTGAAACCATGTCTCTGTCACCAATGTAGCAAACCTCCAAAAATAATTTAAGCAATCATGTTAACGTGGCATCTCTGTGACTCTGTAATTATTGTGGTCTGCACGGGCACATTTTTTTGGTTGTCATTAGATGTCGGTTAAGCAGTGCTCCTGGCACTGAGTTGTAGCTGGCCAGTGTTTTTCCACTAGGCTCAATTTTGTTCCCATTTTGAATTGGAAAAGAAGCAGCCTGAAATTCCTCAGCCAAGTCAGCTTGTTCACTACATTATGACATTTAGGCTGTGTGGGTGGAGAGGGTTGAGAGTGGTACTGCCTTGCCATCCCTGTAAAACATTTTAGTCTCTCACAGAGCAACGCAGCAGTGTCAGCACAGTGCTCTCATTACTGTGGAAATACTACGTGTAGCCATTAGTCTTCTCTCTTCAATTAGCAACAGTCAGTTCGGCTGTGCCTCCAGCCTGCTTTAGCTGTTGGCAGCATTGCCAAGTCAAACTTGTCTCCCATTTGGAAAGTAAACTGGGGAAACCTACTGTTCACCAGCCACACACTTTGGCTGGGAAAAATAAAAGATTAAAAGAGCATAGACTTGTTTGAACATAATATGTAATTAATTTACAGGTAAGGAAATGGCACTGCAAGAGATTAAGGAGAAGACCTTCATGATACACAGAGGACACAGTGTTAATGTGATGCAACTAAAGGAATTCCACCTCACAGAGTTCCTCTTGTTTTATCTTATTTCTTTTTTTGGTTGGTTTGTCTGTTTTCAGGGGTGGGGGAGGAGTTATATGCCATGAGACAAGTTTGAATTGTTACAAAAGCTACCTTTTTTCAACTGGACATATCAGAAGAGATTTGAAAGGTCAGCTGTAAAAAACAGTTTCTGTCTTCCATAGGTGAAATCCAATTCAAATCAGCAGAAGAGAAGATTCTCCAGCTTGAGTGATATAGGAAAGGCAAAAAAAAGTTCCTCTGATAAATCCTGTGGAGCAAATAGTCTAACAAAATAAATGGGCATAGCTTAACTGATGTTAAATGGAATCTCATTTATTGATAGAAAAAGAGATTTGGATGTTTTATCTGTACAACAGATCTCCTAAACAGCTGGTGCTGAGATATGACCAGACAAGATCAAAGTTTTCCTATGTGTTAAATCAACATGAGATTTTAGATTTAAAAAACACTAAACTTTAGAGTGTTCAAAATAATGGCTCAGAACTGCATTTCTACCATCATGAACACAGAATCAAAAAGCTTGAAGCTAGATAACAGTCAAAGCTTATTGTAGTCTATATACTTTGGCTCTGAAAACACAATTTTTATCTGTATTTGTGCTGTAATTATTTTGCTGTTCTGTTTTACCATATGAAACCAAAAGCTCATGGCTGCTAAACACCTGAGCGTACATAAACTCCATCACTGCTTCCAGTGCTCATTCTATCACAAAATCCTACAATCTTTTGATCAGGTCTCTCTAAATGAGTTACAGCTGTAAATCATAACTGGAGGGCTGAAGTTTATACAAGCTATTAAGGAACTACAGTTCAATGAATGAAATTACCTTTGCATGATATCTTTACATAATAAAAATAAACTTTGAACCTACCATTACATTTCTTCACAACTTCAGAAACAATAATCCTAGTTTGCCAAATCTGGCAATCTAATTAACTGCTCTAACATGAAATATCATTTTCAAAAAAGACTTCTTTAGGTTATCCTTTCATGTGAAAATACTGCATGCAGTTTTTAGTACTAAAGGCTAGGTCATAGGGCACTTGGATTGAATAAGAAGCAGGGATCAACATACTGCAAGTAGTCTGCTATCAAAAGCCTTCTGCTAAATGACAGATGGCTGGCAAGCTGTAAGAAGCCTGCTATCAAGACACTTAAAAGAAAGAGAAAAAAAATTTAAATAAAACTAAGAAACAGAAAGAAAATGTATGAGCAAAATCCATGTATTAACATAACCATATTGGTCAGTCACCTGTGGGCATTTGACCTACTTCCATGATGTTCTCCTACAGTGATACAAGCTTTTCTTCTTCTCAGCAGATAGTAATCTTCCAGGAAGAACTGCTGAGAACTGCAGGTATCCCTACTGCTGATCTCCCAAATTGGTTTTGGTGATATGGACATTTCCACAGTGTACGTTTCTTTTTCTCTCTTAAGTTTCCATTTTCTTCTAACAATCCAGAAACAACATAGCACAAGAAGATTATAAACTCTGAGAGAAATACTAGCTACAGTGGCAAAGTTATATGCACCTTCAATATGCAGGATGTTTGGCACTATTTTTGCGTATTTCATAACCATATAAAGCAGGTCATAAGTAGCTTGTTAGAAGAAGAATCCTTTTGGATGCCATGTTTGATTTATGTTAGCTTACATAACATACCTTCACATTGTATATTTCTCACTGAAATTCTACCTGTGAAAAGTCAAGAAATTCATATTATCAGAAGGCTCAGGGAATCACTTGACTACTTCCCCTTACAAAGTGCATTAATTTAAGCCTAATATGAGTAGATGTTCCCAGCTGTCAACATGCAACTCTTTTCATGTTCAAACTGTATAGGTGCATACAAAAGAATTACCCTGTTTAAAACCAAAATAAGTGGGATTTATATTCACAGTCCAATAAAGACCTCAACAAAATCAGAGCGACTAAATGTTGCTCTGAAAATGTTTCTAAAAAGTAACTTCTTTATGCCCTTTTCCCAAAATTCCAACAGAAAGTAGAAGGGGAAATCCTTCAGAATTCATAACTCAGGTAACAAATAATAATGATAACCAAGTATTCATAAAATAAGTTGTTTCTAACTTTATTTGTAGAGCAGGTTGTTAAGAATATAAGAAAACTCATTTTCTCTCATGATAACTATTTCATATTGCACCACTCTGTGTCAAAAATAAAGAACACTATATGCTTCAACCTCAACAACTCTTTGAGACTCATTTATACAATTATACACAGCTATATTTCCACTGCAACAAATTTCCATCTAAAGGCAATATGAAGTTTACAATTGCTCTAGGCTCTGCACAAATTAACACTTCATTGAATATTAATTAATTACTCTTTGTGACCAATTGCTATGCAAATAACACTTGTGTCAGAATTTATAATTACATTTATTTCAAGATGAAATACATTAATATTAACATTAAAAATCTTCCACGATAAAGTGAGTAAATCAATTAAGACACATGCCACAGTATTACTAAACTAATGGTTTCGTTGTTAATTTTGCACAACTAGGTAACACTATTTTTTCATACCAATTTCTAACAATTATGAAAACTCAATAGTATACTAGAATTTATAGGATCATAGAAGGGTTTGGGTTGGAAGGCACCTTAAAGATCATCTACTTCCAACTGCCTTAGGCAGGCACATCTCACTACACCAGGTTGCTCGAAGCCCCATCCAAGCTGCCCTTGAACACTTCCAGGGAGGGAACATCCATAGCTTCTCTGGAAAACCTGTTGCAGTGTTTCACCATTCTCACAGTAAATATTTTTTTTTCTTTTATCTAATCTAAATCAACCCTCTTTTAGTTTGAAAACATTATCTCTCATGCTATTGCTACATGACCTTGTAAAAAGTCCCTCTCGAGCTCTTACAGACTTGTAATTTTTATCTCCATAAACTGCATTTGGATTTGGTTTGGAGGCAAACACAATTCATATTAGTTGCATCATACATCACTCTAACTTATCAGTTAGAAAACTGATACTGAACATTTTTGTTGACTTCATCATATATTTTATATTACCAAGCCTAAGATTGTGCACTAGTAGGTGGAAGCTATGTAATTGCTAGCATCTTTTTCCCACAAAAATAATGAACTTTATTTAATTGTTTATGTGATGTTTACAGAAGTACCTTGCAGGACCAAAAGCTGAATGTCCTTGTGCTAATGCAGCCCCGGGAGAAAAGAAACTGATATAAAATGATCTCGGTACTGAATAACAAGTGTTGGTTCCACAAAAGTC